>NC_044062.1:6847006-6862006 GCF_902167405.1 Gadus morhua
CACATGCAAGTCAATAGCAGACAATCTCCCTTTATCAGGCTGGGTGACAGTGTTTTAGCAATCAAAGTCCGACTGATAAGTCCCAGATAAATGTCAGACAAACGGAAAAGGACTTCAAACACACACACACACACACACACACGCGCGTCACAGCTATGTTGCAAAACATACCTCCATAAAAATAGAACAGGTTCTGTTGAAACACATGAAGGTTAATATTCATTGAAGAATATCAACATTGAAAGCTGGTGCTCGAAATGGATTCCTTTGAACGAGATGTAGCATTCACTTCCAACCACTGACTGATCAGTCAGTCAAACAAAGCAGTGAAAAATAAAAAGGGAAATATGGTATGCTTTGCTCATAAACCGAACATTGTAGAAAATACCAAACACCTATACATATGTATAGTAAATGTGGTGCAGTATAGTATGCTACATTGTCCAGGGCAATGCGTTTATAAAAAGACTAGCGGATAGTAAACGCATATATTGGGAGAACCAATAAGTGATGTGAACGGCAACTCGCTGGACATCAGTTGGCAAAGAGTGTACATTTCTCAAAGACTGAAACAAATAGGTAACAATGTGTGCATCATGCAACCGTATACTAAGACGTCCCTTATCCCTTAGAATTACCTTGTTTCTGAATTGCAGAATGTCTTTTATAAGCCCCCCAGCATGAGGTTCTTTGTCTAGGGAGGACGATGCATGCAGCACTGCAGTGACTAACACGTTGTCGTGCCACACACATACACCCACACAACATTTGTGTTTATAGTAAGGTTGCAAGACGGGATGCGTGACGCTTGCAACTTGAGGTGAATAATAGTGCACGCACGCTGGCGTGCCGTGCCAGCCCTGCATGAAGACACCGGTGGCGAATGTGCAAGCTTTTGTTGACGTTGTGCAAAGGAAAGGCGGAAATATTCTCGCAGCGATCACGTGACTCGCTGCAAGAATGTCGTCACGTCTGCACAACAACACGCTTCCGATTGTTTATATTTGTTTATAAAATGTCTACGCGGCCAAAGTTCAAAGGTTGGTGCGTTTTCTTTAGTTAGTCAAGTATTAATCATCTGGTGGAGGGGCTCGTACTGGGAAAAACATGTCGAAAGAGCTCGTATTTTATAAGACCGCATACCACCCGAAGCCCCAAGCGATACACGTCACACACCATAGACTCGTTTTAAAATGTAAAATAGTGCAACTGCTAATATGTCCACAGTTCAATTCATTAAGCTTAAGTGTGTAAATGCGCCGTTTGTGGGATGCAGGATAGTATCCTGTCGACGACCACGCACTTCCCCTGCTACTGACTCAACAGATTCCCTCTGAGTGAACATGACTCTGCACCTTATTCTGTATGCTGCAATCAGATACAGTAGCGGGGGGGGGGGGGGGGGGGGGTCTACAATCCTAGGGGAGATATTCATCAGTGTGTATTTACGACATTCGTTTTAAAAATATCCATAGGAAGGCTGAGTGCTGAGCTTTGAAGCTGGCTGTGTGGCTGTGCAGCCCTGCCTCCACTGGGCTGTTCTGTGTGGTCATAACATGGCTGTCTCTCACACAGCAGAATCACCTAGTAGTAGTAGTAGCAGCTCATACTTGGGCCAAAAAGGGGAAGGGAGGGTTATGGTCGGTATCATTTAAATGAAGCAAGCTCAGACAATGAGTTCATACAAGATCAGAAATTGTATTTGGCAATTTTTAAACAAGTGCATACAAGTACAACTAAAAGCATTTCAGTTTTGCCAAGTGCTCGTAGAGTAGCATTAGTCACATTCTACGTTAAACAGGAACTGCCACCAGACCTAAAAGTACATCAAGAATTGTGTTAAACATCAACGAATAGGAACGTAGTCCATTATAATGAGTACATACCTTTATCTTCAAAAATATAGAAACACAATGTATTCAAAAATCAAAAATTATACAACCATGTTTACGAAGTATACTCTTCCCTTGGGTCCAATATGTACAAGTCCGTTAGTTTGTTTGTTTTGAATGGTATGTATGTGATATTTATATATTTATACTCATATTTCTGATTCCCCCACCCCTCCCTCCCTCCCCCCTACCCCCCCTCCCACCCAAAAAGTGTTCGCAACAAAATCAAGGGTCCCTCTCCTTTTTTACTTTGACGTCTCCCGCGAGGATGGTGGCAATCTCCCCCTGCATGAAGGCCCAGGGTACGTTCGAGCCCACCAGGGGACACTTCTCCCCGCTGGGGCAGTACACCTCGCCCGTGGCCCCCTGTTGCTTGATGCTCTCCCGGGAGCACGGGAAGCAGAACTTGTGCGAGGGCACGGACGGGCACTGGACAAAGTGTGTGTCCTCCAGACGTTCGTGGCACAGGGTGCAGCACAGGGGTATACTCCCCGGCACAGACGAGTCCGGAATGCTCTGGGGGTGCACCTGGTCCATGCCCGGCACGTGGGGCGTCCCGCCGCCGGAGCCCTCCCGCTGGTTGAGCCTCCGCTGGCTCATGGAGGAGGGCGACAGGGGGCTGCTGCTGTTCCGGCGGGTGGTCGAGTGCACCTGGTTCACGTCCTTGGGGGAGCTGTTGCCGCCCGCGTTGTCGGCTGCCAGGATGAGCGCTGCCATGGGAGACTGGCCGTTCTGGGCCGCCTCGGGTGGGGTGGTGCGGGGGTGGGGCGATATGGTGGAGGGGGGAGAGGTGAAGCTGGGTGGGGGCACCGGGGGCATCTTGTGGCCGTCTGAGGGAGGCGGTAACCACTGCTGCGCCTCGCCGTTGAGCTTGGCCGCGGTCCCCTCGCCCTCTGGCTCGGGGGAGGCTTTTCTCTTCATGCTGCGGGGGTGTTTTCCTCTGTCTGGTGGTGGGAAGGGGTTAAACAGAAGACCGGAGTTGAGGCACAGCGGCAGACAAGAGTGAATAATTCATCCGGCTGAACCACAAGCTGCATAGTACAAACGCCACATATAGGGTTGTGTTTTTTGGGGGGTTAATTCTTTGGCGCACACTCAACACATTAGTCAGCCATACTATCTCAATACCGTGTTTGGCTTTCGACGGGGACAACACCAACACATGTGACCCATCTTACGGTCGGTTAAGCAGGAAAACAGACGGTATCGGTATGGTCATGCGGGACCACCGTAGCGGTGCTTACCTGATTTTGACGCCGTGGCGCTCGCCTCGTAGCCCATCACCCTTTGTTGCATGGCCGCATGGTCCTTCTTGAAGCGGCTGTCGAACGTGTGCAGAGCCATCAGGTCCCTCACCGTTTTGCCCTTGCCAATCCAGTCCTGCTCGGCCCTGTTTTTGTGGCTCTCGGAGATCTCCGGCGTGAGGCTGTCCGCCTGTCTGTGCTTATCCTTCACCTCCCGTTCGTGCTCAGTGCTCGACACCGAGGCGGGTCTCTTGCTGCCCAGGTCGTTCGGGCTGCCGGACGACAACGCCGACGGGAGCCCCATCTGTCCGGGTCTACCGTTGATAGCGTGCACCCCTGGGGGCATGTTCCCCCCGTTGCCCAAAGACACTAGGTTCGGGGGCACCGTGCTATTCCTGCGAGGATTTGGGCTCTGGCGGTTCAGTTCTGGCGGGTCATCTGGTTTAGGAAATCCGTTCGGGGCAGGGAGGCCGTTCACTTGCCTCCCAGACTGATACTCGGGACCCAGCCTGGGCGGCCGGTCGGAGGAGAGGGGGTAGCGATCCAGGGGCTGGGGGGGCGGCCGCGAGCCGGGGTCTCCAGCCGAATGGTTGATAGCCTGAATCTCTTTCCCAGAGAGCTGGGACTTCCCCGGCCCGGGAGATCTGCCCTCCTGAAATCCGTGAGCCCTCTTTAGCTGTCGGGCGGTCTCAATCACAAACTCGATCCGGTCCGCGCCCTCGTAGTTGACACATCCCCTGCACACGGGCTCGGTAAAATCCCAGATCATGGCCCACGGCATGCGCGGCAGGTCACATAAATAACACGACTGCCTCCGAGAAGCAGCGACCGCCGCGGACGACATTGCTTACCGCCACCCAAAAAAAAACACCCGAAAAAATTGTGTTCCCAGGGTTCACGCTCGAGTCTGTTCCAAATGGGGGGGTCCTCCGCTGAAAAAGTGAAAACCGGGACGTGATCCGGGATTTGGGGGGTCGAAAATCCGTCCTCTCCCGACAGCAACACACCGATGGAGTCAGAGGGAGAACTTCATGACAGTGTGCACTTTACTACGGCGCGCCTCTGTCTCTCTCTCTCTCTCTGCTGCTGCTGCTGCCCACAACTCCGCTGCTGGCTCAATGTGTGGGGCAGTGACGTCACCGGCCAGCATTCAACCCGCGGTGGCTCCTCTCTCGTCTCTAGCCTGCTCTAGCTTCGCGTCTATTGACTTGATTCTTCGACAGCCCCCTTTAGCGCAAACCCTCTCTCTCGTCAGTCACATCCCCCTTTTTTATTTTATCAGTGAGAACCACTGGGCCAAAAACTACACCCAGTCACCGTGGCGTTGCATTCAACGTGTGTGTGTGTGTGTGTGTGTGTGTGTGTGTGTGTGTGTGTGTGTGTGTGTGTGTGTGTGTGTGTGTGTGTGTGTGTGTGTGTGTGTGTGTGTGTGTGTGTGTGTGTGTGTTGGGGGGAGGGAGGTGTGTGTGTTGGGGGGGAGGGAGGTGTGTGGGGAGGGAGGGAGGGGAACTATTGCATTCAATAAGTGAACTGAACAAGGAGCTGGTTTTGGAGAATACGACAAAATGGCTGTGGTTGCACTGTACCAATCGGGGCGTTTAAAAAACGAAACTATCTGAAGGGTTTGCAGAGGGAAAACATCATCACACAACCGGTCCTGGTGGCTTGCCGGTTATAAACCGCTGAACGGTCGGTTCTCCGGGAGAGGCTGAAGCGATCAGCGCCTTTTTTTTCTCAATGCACAACAACGCCTCTACTAGCGGTGTGCAGTGAATGAGGTGGGTCGCACATGCATTTCTCTACCCCCTGGAAACGTTTAGCAGCCTCGAGCACGTGCTGGCTGATTGTGTTATTGAACCGAGTGTGCTACTATGTTCGAGATGAGCACGATTCTGGTGCGAATTGAAGCCCATTCAGTGTCTGTGTGGATGTGTGTTTGGACAGCGTAGTGCAAGCGTTCTTTTGGTCGTTATAACAAAGAAAGCGAAAGACATCCGCATTACCCAACCCTAAGACATGCAGACTCACAGGGAGGGGGGTTTCCAGCGTGCTGTAAACCTTGAATGGGTTCGGCGTTACGATATGAATATAATGCGACTGCTTTTTTTATTGGCAGGCAGTCGCCGGTAGCATGAAGGAAAGCCAACAAAACCGCACACACTTTTAATATACAGGCGATCCCACACATGGACGACACGCAAATGCGATTTATTTAATCTCGTCTGCAGCGTGTGTATGTAGGGCTGTCCTCCACGAAATAAGGACACAGCCCTACTATAAGGTTTTATTTGCTTTGTGAAACGGACAAATCGAATATTACTATGACTGAAAGACCAGATTAAAAACAAATGATGGAAAGTACACTACACGATGAGAAACACAACGCACACACGCACGCACACACACACGCACGCACACACACACGCACGCACACAAAAAGTATCCACGTGAAGTGGCTATTAGCATTCTGCCTCCTCTGGGTGCATTCCAACTCATTGCAGCTTCGCCCCGGGCTCTGGGTGAGGCAATGCGTCTGAAACCTGCAGACACAAAGCAGGATATGTTTGTGCAAGCCCCGATGACGTTGGAAAGAGGAAGCAAGATGTTTAGTCACGTAGCCACAGCGCGCCTCACCCATCTATAATGAACACATGGAGCCATGAACACATCACGGGGTGGAAGGCTGATCTTTGGATCGCACCCAGACCCCACCTCCTACTGAGGAATTTATACTGCGAGAAAGTTCAACCAGTAATCTGTGTTTTCTTTCACCGCCGGTTTCTCTGCCAATCTATGCTCCCTATCAAATCGTGCTGCCTAGTGATTCTGCGCACGCGCATGACGACAAAATATAATATATTATTTTTTTATCAGTCTATTTATTGTTGAGTAGAGGTGTGTTTAATTCCTGAGGCGACCTGTTTATTTGTAGCAAGGCTTCTAAAATGTCATTAGACCATATAGTAGGCTATTACATTGGGACATCTATGTTCATTAGAATAGTGTGGTTGAGCTGTCTGATGCTATGGTTAATTTGATTAAATACGGACGGAAATAAATGTAGTACTCTTAAATTCCCAGAAAAGCACATGACTTCTGCGCTACTTTGACCCCTTGTGATTCAATTCGCTCTCTGATTCTTTGCGGCTGTGCTTTCCATCCACATTAATGCAGATTATGGTTATGCATAGTCAGTGTAACCGAGATTCGATTAAAATCGAATCCTCGTGATTTAAAAATACATCATAAAAAAGACAACGTTGTTAGTCTAATTGTGAATAACAATAATAACCCAGACTTTATTGCGATTTGGAAAAATGTTGTGTAACCATTATGTGACATGCCGTGACAAATACGCAACTCAAGGGCGCCCACTTAAACCTAATGGCGAAGACATATAGCGTGATTTGTAAATGAAGAGTGGAAGTAGTTAACAAGCGAGGGAGATGAAGGCATTGGGAATACTCATGACAACATTAACAAGTAAACTGGCGTTGGGTTTAGCTCGCATTCTGAGCCTGTTAAGTTGCATAGGTCATCTTTTATTTATGCTGGGGAGAACCATTAATCATTCTCTGTGAAGCTGGTCTGCCCCAACCGGCGGAGAGCGCTCCATGCAATTGTGCATTGCATGTTTGGGTTGTTTTTTCCACTGCCACCACCACGGGCGCCACTGCTGACGTTGGCAAGCGAACGAACCGCAGATATATTCCAGGGCTGCAGAATGCATAATGCAGCCCTAGAATATAACTGCGGTGCGTTTCACACGTTAACCATTTTGTGAAGTTTATTTCACATCGCCGTATACATGCGTATGATGCAAGTGGCGAGATTGAAACACCAGGCCGGCAATTGTCCACAGCCACACACGCTACACGTTGCTCGTAACCATGGTGACCCCAGAGCACCCCCCCCCCTTGCACCACACACACACACACACACACACACACACACACACACACACACACACACACACACGCACACACACACGCGCGCGGATCCTGTTTACAGCGTTGCTATTTTTAACCACCGATTCTACGGCGATCGGATTAGAGGAGCGCAGACAGAACGGAGGGTCTGACCGTCCGTGCGTCGGAGGAGGCGGAGGAAACCGAACCCGTTTGTTTTTCTGCCCCTTTAAATGAAAATCACCCCTCGTCGTTCACCCCGTGTGTGTTTGCATCACGCATCCTCGGTTGAATTTGTATATTGAAAATGGAAAACGGTGTCACGTGTCACCGTGTTTCCGTATTTTCGTTCCCTCTTAAAATGATAAATGAATAAACAGTGTCTGTAAGCCTTGCAGTGGCTGGTCTGTCGTGATATATGTTTAAAATGGTGGAATTGTAATAAAATGGAGGGTCCAGGCTGAGCAGAGAGCGGGGGGGGGGGGGGGGGGGGGGGGGGCGCTGGAATCCGGGGGCTGCAGGCTGCAGAGGTGATGTCATTGGACCAGAGCAAGAGGCGAGTGAAAAACAAGTCTCTCTATTCTGATCCTCTTTGCAGTCCCGGCAGGGGAGGGAGGGTCTGGCGGGCGGCCAAGGCAAGGGCTGCTGGGAAATGGCAAAGGATGCCAAGCAGGCCCCGCCGCCAACATTAGAAGCTCACATCTTTGTTCTCAGAAACCCACTGTGCTGCCAAAGGCCTCATTTCGGCTCCACGGCATGATTACACTGGATGTAGGCCAACTACTGAGAGCTCGCTCACTCCCTCCCTCCCTCCCTCTCTCCTGCACTCTCTCGCTCTTCCTTTATATTCCCTCCCTTGGCTCTCTCTCTCTCTCTCTCTCTCTCTCTCTCTCTCTCTCTCTCTCTCTCTCTCTCTCTCTCTCTCTCTCTCTCTCTCTCTCTCTCTCTCTCTCTCTCTCTCTCTCTCTCTCTCTCTCTCTCTCTCTCTCTCTCTCTCTTTCCCCTCCCTTGCTCTCTTTCCATCAGGCTTCAAAAGCCTTTCTGCCAAACATGCAGCAGTTGCCATGGCGGCAGAGAGTGGAACATAAAAAAAAAAAAGTGAGTAATGAGTCAGGCTGAAACCCAGATGTGCCACATGTGCAACGATTTCGAGACAGGGAAGATAGTAACATACCCCTTTACCGGAGATAAAGGCGCAGGGTAATGACAATGGATAGACCGCGTTGGTGGGGGTTTTGGAGGGGAGTGAGTCTGTGGTGAAGAATGTAAGCTAAAAGGAGAACATTGTTTTGACATTCATTTCTGTACATAGGCTGGTGTCAGTTGCTCCAGCGCAGATTCATTGCAGATGACAACCAGGAATAGAAATCCGCTGAACTTTGCTTCTGTAGCGGCTGCTCCGACGCTAAGCCTGTGTGTTGTGTGTGTGTGTGTGTGTGTGTGTGTGTGTGTGTGTGTGTGTCTGTGTATGGTTGCGTGCATGTGTTTGTGTGTGTGTGTGTGTGTGTGTGTGTGCACAGTGAACCAGTGACACAGTATCCTGTGCCTTGGAAAACCCCCGCATGCTGGGCTCTCTGGCAGAAAGTCTGAGCGCTAAACCACAGCCCCCCCCCCCCCCCCCCGACTGCTGTTCTAAACATACGCACGTACACAGACCACAGGGGCCCGCGGCCTAGCATGCTCTGGTATTAAGGCCTTCATCGTATAGGAAGGAGTGGTTAAGTGTGTATGTGTGTGTGTGTGTGTGTCGGTGTCTGTGTAAACAAACCTCAAAAGAGTACGGCCTCTTCTGTTACTTTTAGACTGCATATGTAATCACTTTTCCTGGGGGACCTGCTTGAATGAATTACTGAGGCCCTAACTGCTGTGTAGGGGTCATCACGAAAAACATAACCAATCATTGATGGTTGCTGCAGTGTGTGCAGTGCCGTTCCATTCTGACCTTTTCGCTTTTACTCTTTCATGACGCGGTGATTTCTCGGGCGGAAAAACGAGATATTCTTGTCTTTCCGCCAGTGTTTCACTCTCCTTCTCTCTTGTTGTCCTGTCACTCCCCCACCCACCCTCTCTCTCTCTCTGTCTGTCTCTTATGCTCACAAAACACAGAATGTCGTCAGTCCTCATCATGGCCTGTGTTGGTTTCTGTATGACTGCTCCCTCTCCCTCCACCCGAAGACCATCAGCAGTCAGTCAACCCCATCAAATAGTGCCCGCACAGCAGTTGTGGATGCTATAAGTAACCTTGGGTTGTGTGTGTACGTGCGCCTGCGTGTGAATGTATGTGTGTGTGTGTGTTCGCCTGCATGTTTGTGTGTGGGTGTGTGTGGAAAATAGAACGAGGTACAACAGGAGACGGTAAATATGTGCTCCATGAGAAGGCAAACCCTTTGAGCGAGTGTTGTGCGTTGGAGTCGACTTTACGTATTTCCACCATTATGTAACCCATTCCCCTGAGCCAAAACAGAGCTCTCTGAAAGTCGGCCTATTTCCTTTCACACACACACGTCTATTTTGAGACGTGCTGCTTAAAATGGGCCACTAATACTGCCTTCGCGGGGAGATAGTACTGAAATGTATGCCTAAGGGCCATTGAGTCCTACAGGTTTTACATCTCTGAGTTATTTTAGTATTTGTGTTATTTAGGCAAGACATTTGCATCAGCCGATCGATATGCATAGACCAAAGTGTCAGTTTCATAAGCCTCAAGGATTAAGTGCTGTATTTAAATTGGATTTGCTTAAAAATATAGACTCATAGAATTTGAATCCATATACAATACGCACGCATGCGTCTATCAAAATATCCATTTTTTTAAAGCTATATGTAAGAGGTGTTGTTAAACACATGCAAAGGATATGGACCCAACTTGTAGGTTTTTCACCAATGCTTTGTTTAAATATATGGTTTCACTCTGTTCTCTGTAAACAATGAGGTCATTCCTCCACCACCGCAAATCACTGATAGGGAATTCACTGCAAAGCTGCACTTTCCGCTAGTAGTCATACTTAGCCATGTGGTTAAGTAGCTCCCTCTCACTCACTCTCTCTCTTTCTCTCTCTCTCTCTCTCGCTCTGTCTCTCCGTCTCCTTGTCTGTCTGTCAGTCTCTGATCTTCGGGTGTGTATGAAAGCCATCTCATTGCACACACACACACCGCAAACAACCCGTGACCAAACATCCCCCTCCTACTCCCCCTTTGTGTAAAAGTCCAGGTTGTCAACGTGGTGTGGCATTCATTACCTGGCTGCAGGCCTGGCTGGCTCCATAACAGCCCGGGAGCGTTCCACGTCACAGTCCGCCCCCCCTCTGCACCCCCAAACCTAGGCAGAGAAGGCCTGAAGGCTGGCAGACCGCTGGGCCTGGAGTCCAGCATATAGGCCCTACAAACCACATCACAGTCTGGAGCGTCTGGAGCCCGCGCCTCTATAAAGTTCCACTGCCCCGTCAGAAAAGGTTATTATACTGAGTTAATAAAAGCTGGAGTTTGAACGTGAAGGGCGTAGGTATTTGAATTCAGCCAGGTGGGTGATATATTAACTGGAGACTTTGTTAAATCATAAACAGGAGGATACAATTGATTGCTCTGGGTGTTTGGGACTGTTTGGCACACCGATTTAAACCTAAGCTACTACACCCAGCCAGGTATCTGACTAATCGGTGTTGGAGTACACTCGACTCTGCAACGATCAGATTAGGCAAATTTTGGGGCAGTCTTCTAAAGAAACCGAATAAATAAAAAAAGGCCAAATGGCCGGTTTACGATAGAAAAACCAATGAAACTGTGGTAATTGTACAGCTTATATTTCGCGGCTAAAGTTTACAAACCCGCGTGACGTCCCACTCAGGGACAAAGAGGCCGTTTGTGTGGAAGGCTCTGTGCAGGCACCTCCACTATTAATCTTAATTACTGCTTATCAGGGAACAATTCACTGAGTCATCCACTACTCACTACTATGTACATTCAACCTTGGGAAACCAACTAGTTTGGCAGCACTGAAAGGAATGACATGGGTGTTTTCATACACACACACAAACACACACATCACACAGACGGTGACAAACACACACCCATGAGTCATGAGTTATTCTTGGCAGCAGGCCTCAGGTCTGTTTGCGTCAATAAGTAAAACAAAACTTGCAAATAGCAATAAGGTCCCTACCCCTATAGGCAAATGGAGCTGGCATGAATGAGGAGGCCTGGGGTTTAGCAACACTGCAGTCACAACCAAGAGATGCAAAGCGTTTCACAGCACTGTGGGAGAGTTCAGTGCCCTGGGGGGGGGGGGGGGGGGGGAGGGGGCGGAGGATAGGCCTGGGGTGATATGACACTGCATGTTTGTGTGGTGTAAAGTGCAGAGACTACAAGCATACCTCTGACTCTGACACACTGTCTTTTTTACGACGTGTTTGCACAAATTTGCCTGGGCTCCTTATCGCTCTGTAAATATAGCATTCTCTGTTTGTGTTGACGATAGGAGCGGGGCGGTTGCGTGGACCGGACCCACCGGTCGGCTGAGAGTGCGCAGGAGGGGGGGGGGGGGCACTGGTCGGTTAACAGCGGCGTTTAACATTTCAAAGGGGTTAAGCCCGCCAACGTTCCAGCCTACCGGTAAGTGGTGTGATGGAGCCAGGTTGGGTCTGACACGCAGATGTGAAACTTGACCTTGTTCTATGCAAATCATTAAAAGCTCCCTCAACAAAGGAGAAAGGGGGGGGGGGGGGGTGAAGTTCACCTCCACAGCCTTGCCAAACAATGGGAGGGCGCAGTCAAAGCCAGACAGCCTTCGAGAGGAAATGGTTTCACACTGACTGACAAGTGCGGCTACACCCAGGGTTGTTCCTGAAGGACACCTGCTTTGTGCACACACACACACACACACACACACACACACACACACACACACACACACACACACACACACACACACACACACACACACACGTCGACTTCCATTCCCTCTCCAAAGGAAGCACAGGACAATATATGTGTGACAAACACAAGAGGTAGGAAGCCTTGCATTTATTCATATTTCGCTCAGCTTGAAGAGGCCCCAGTTTCGATGACCTCATTTCCTTCCCCCCCCCCCCCCCCCCCCCCGTTTCAGCTTGCCTTCTACCAAAAGCTCATGTGACACTTTTCCAAGCTGGTTTTGTTTCCCACTCTTTTGTTCTCATTCTCTCTCTGTCCCTCTATCTCCCTCCCTCTCCCTCCCTCCCGCACGACTAAATCCCTCTGAGCCAAAGTGTTGCGTTGCCTAACAACAAGGTGAACAGAGTTCATGTCCCATGTAAGTGCAGGGAGCGTTTGGGCGCTCACATGATCCTTGATTGGGTTAACCATTTACAGGAGGGGCGGGGGGTCCGCCACACAGGTCTGTGTTTGTTGTTTAAGCGGGCGTTAGTCGGGCCAAACAGTCACTGTGGTCTGACCCGCCTCCTACCCGCACACAGAAACAAAAGGTCACACAACACACAACCGGGTCCCGCTGCAAGCTGTCAATACACACACGCACACACTTGCTATGCAACGTATGACGCACACACACATCTATACGCACGCACACATGTATATACAAACATACAGACACACACACTCGCTCGCTATGCAACACACACACGCACACACACACACACACGTATACACACAGACACACACACACACACATGTTTAACCACACGAGCACGCACACACACACACACGCACGCACACACACACACACACACACACACACAGAGGCAGAGGTCTCCAAACAAGCGATCCCTGCGCAACAAGGATAACGCTCAGATTACGAAACCTGCCCGGTCACAAAATGAACGGCTCACAGGAATGCTGTTGTGACACATCTGTTGTGTTGACACAAGAGTTAAACATTGAACTGCGCCCTTATTCACACACACACACACACACACACACACACACACACACACACACACACACACACACACACACACACACACACACACACACACACACACACACTGAGCCTGCCAAGCAGGCGGGAGTTTTTGTTGCTCGGAGCGGCAGTCACAAGTTTCTGTTTGTCATTCTCCTTATCTAGTTGTAGCCTAACCACCTCCCAACAGTCACTGGGTTTACCGCCCAGCAATCCGCCTTTTACTGCGGCCAGCTGCAACACGGTGTCAAAGTTCCCCAATACACACACACACAATCACAAACTCACACTCACATGCATGTATACACACACACATACAATCGCACACTCACACATACATGTATACACACACACACACACACACGCACGCATGTATACACACAAACACACACAAACACACACACGTACACACACGCACACACAGGTATACACACACACTCATGCACACATATACACACACACACATGTATACACACACACACGTCCACAAACAATCCGACTCTATCGCCAACAGTCCAGAACAGTGCAGAGGTCACGTTGCATGGCGGCATTATTCTTTTCTTTGGCCCGGCGTTGGGCCAAGGTCAGTGGGTGCATGTGTGTGTGTGTGTCGTGCGAGTGTGTGGGGCTGTCATGTGGCGCAGCTCGCTGACACGGTTCTGATGGAGTGGGGTTCAGAGGGAGTTCAGCGCCGGAGAACCGGAGTCTAGTCCTCTCTTCTCAGAGTGGAGCCGATCCTCATGCTGGCTCGGGCTGAACGCGGCGCAGCCGAGCTAATGCTATTAGCGTTCCCACACAAACGCTGCCAGAGATTTTCCATGTTATATTTTTCTTTCCCCTTTCTTTCCCCTCTCCCCTCCACCCCCGCCCCTTCTCCTCTTCCTCTTCCTTTATTGGCACATCGTCACGCATCACAGACTTTATTACAGGAAACGTCTCTTCTTAATTCCGTGCAGGACAGTTATCTCCCCCCGCGCTTATAACGCGTTACGTCAAACGCTTTGCAGAAAAAAAGAAAAAGAAAAAGCTCCCCCTGCTTAACAATTCCGGGAAAGCCGATCCACCTGGAAATCTCATGACTTCCTGAATCTAATTCCAGGCCACGCTATCAGACTGTCTGACTAGCGGCTTTCACTGACTATGGGGCGGGGTTTACCAGAGCAAACGGGCGGAACATAGCGGCGTGTTTACCAGAGCCCATGCGATCGGGGCATTGGAGCTCATGTAATGCCTGCAGTGAACTCAAATGCCCCAGAACTCCCTCCCCCCCCCCCCCCCCCCCCCCCCCCCTTCCTGATTATGTTCTCACTCACTCATCTCCACCGGAGAGATGAAACACTGCCGAGCAGGGGGGGGAGGGAGGGAGAGAGAGAGGGAGGGAGGGAGGGAGGGAGAGAGGGAGGGAGAGAAGGGAGGGGTGGGTGGTAGGCAGAAGCCCCCCCCCCCCCCCCCTCCCCCCTGCACTAGTCGGCCATGTTCTATTCTTACCGCCTTTTCAAATCCCCCCTGTCTAAGCCCTTCACTTGATTTAGAGAGTGTAATAACATGTCATTCTCTTTCTCTCTCTGGGTGATTGCTGAGTGGCCGCTTTCGCAACGCGCCGTCGACGCGTCTCGCGCCCGCCGATTCTCTCAGAGCGACGCACAAGGCAACGAGGAAAACGGTTAAAATAAATATCGCACAAAAGGCATGACACCGCCAAAGGAGCGATCGAGAAGAGATCCCTCCCTCCCTCCGCTCCCCTCCCTCGCTCGCATGTCCCAGCGTAGCGGTGATGACCTCACGCCGACTCCCCCTGGCCCCGGCCTGCCTCGTGGTGGTGCTTTGTTATCTGCTTCCAAAAACACAGCAACCTGCAAACAGGCACATTCCACGCCGGCCTTCAAACGGTTAAAAGACAACGACACAACAACCGAAAACAAACCCCAACACAGGGCGTGACCGTTCGCCCACCCCTGTGGGAACCCAGAAGTGAAAACAAATAGCCCTGGAATAATTAGTTCAATACTGCGGCCGTCGGAGGGACAATAAAGGGGAGCGGGTCAAGGAGGTGCACGCGGAAC
>NC_044062.1:6867006-6874506 GCF_902167405.1 Gadus morhua
GGGTGTTGGTGACGGAGGCATGACTTGGAAAGGAGAAATACAACGTAAACAAAATAAGTGTTTCCATCTCTGGCTCTCTGCTGTATCGACCGCGTCGGTTCATTCATCAGCTGCCTCAGTGTTTACCGCTGAGACCCCCCCTGCTGCGCTTCTGAGTACGTGAGTCGGGGGTCTGACACGGCTCAACGAGACGACCGCCGTCGGGGTCTCTGAGACGAAACGTGGTAACGGAACGGCCATCGGCGACGTCGACACGTTCACACGAAAGCCTGCTTGAAGACACGCACGCACGCACGCACACACACACACACACAAACAAACATGGGCTATGTCTACATGTTCACACAAGGCCTGCGTGGAGACACACACACACACGCGCGCACGTACACACGCACAAACAAACATGGGCTACGTCTACACAGTCACACAAATCCTGCGTGAAGACACACACACGCGCATGCATGCACGCACAGACACACACAAACAAGCATCGACTACGTCTACACGTTCACACGAGGCCTGCGTGAAGACCCACGCACGCACGCACATACACGCCAACAAACGTGTGTGTTGTCGACGGCGACAGACAGCTGCAGTTCAAAGCGTCAGCAACAGCTGTGTTCCATTGTCTACACAGGAGCTGACAGCGTTCCGACGGCCAGCCTCGGTTCCCTTTAAACACTTCCATTCCTCACCGCTCCTTCTCTCTCATTTGCTACCTCGGCCCCTCCCTCCTCCCTCCTCCCTCCTCCCCTCCTCCTTCTCGCTGGCAGAACAATTTTCATTCCTGTAGTGTTTTGGGTTTTGCCGAGGTCTGCCTGGATACCACAGTGGAGTCTGGGATTCTTCCACTGTAACCAAGGAGCCCCGGAGCACAGGGCCTTATTTACCTCCCACTGACGGACGTGGAGGAGTGATGTTCAGAACCCGGCCCCTCTCTCTCTCTCTCTCTCTCTCTCTCTCTCTCTCTCTCTCTCTCTCTCTCTCCGCAAGTCGATTCATAAGGCTTTCACACAAACAGGCCACTAGCAAAGACATGTGTGTATATATAAGATTCGGGAAAACATAAACCACACACACACACACACACACACACACACACACACACACAAACACACACACACACACACACACACACACACACACACACACACACACACACACACACACACACACACACACACACATTTGTGTGTGTGTGTGTGTGTGTGTGTGTGCGTGTGTGTGTGCGTTGAGAGCAAAATAGGAACCCAGAGATTTACGAGGGCCCTTAGCTGCCCAGGGCGACATCTCCAGAGAAGGTTGTTTCCCTGAAAACAGTTGCGTCGTGAAGGCAGGGAGGTTGGGGCTGGGGCTGGGGGGGGAGGCTCGGGGAAGGGGGGGGCGGGAGGCTGGGGGGGAGGGACAGGGAGGAGGGAGGGGGAGTGGTGCGGTGCTGTGTGGGTGGACAGCTCCCATAGAAACACTATGCAGCATGCACTCCTGTTGCCAGCCTCCGTGGCCACGTCATCACAGCGCTGGGGGGAGAGGGAGGGAGACAGGGAGGAGGGGGGTGAGTGTGTGTGCGTGTCTAATGGTTGGTAGAAGGGGAGGGGTGGGGTGGGTCGGTGGGTAGGTGGGTAGGTAAGTGGGGCTGGGGGGGGGGGGTGGTCTTTCTGGGAAGCAGCCCGCAGCCTGGCCTTATGAGGACCTCTGATTGACACTTACCTCTGCCGATGGCCGTCCCTGAGGGAAGGCCTTGCGGCGACAGCTGCTGCCGTGGTGCCGGGCGACTCCCTGCTCCAGCCCCCCCCCCGAGCCCCCGTATATTCGCCGTTATTCCCCGGCCCCGGGGACGACGTTTGTTGGGGAATAACTCCGGCCGTTTGCCAGCAGCTCTCAGGGTATTCGCTGCTGCCTGTATTCCCTTTAAAGGAGCACCGAGGGACGCCGCCGAGAGCTAGCTAGACCCCCTGGTACGGGGGCCCGGGACGCGGGGGGAGGGAGGGAGAGGGAGGGGGAGAGAGAGGGAGGGGGAGGGAGGGAGGGGGGGAGAGAGAGGGAGGGAGGGAGAAAGAGTTAAATAAGAGCAGGGGAGAAGGTTTTGAAAGTTGAGCCCTGTGAGACCAATAAAAGCGCTGATTCTTTGAAAAGGGAACCAGTGTTCTGGAGGCATGCACATGCCAACCACCCGGCTGAACTCAGGAAGAGAGGGGGGAGAGGGGGGAGGGGGGGGGGAGAGAGGAGAGAGAAGGAGAGGGGGAGGGAGGGAGGGAGGAGCATAGAAGAACCCGGTGTCACTGAGGCCAGGGAGAATGCGTGGAAGAGGCCTGATGGGGGTGCGGGAGGGAGGGAGGGATGGAGAGGCGAGGTGGGGGGGGGGGGGGGGGGGGGGTTGGAAGGGGATCCATTCCAGCAGAGCAAGAGAAAGGTCACTGTGTAAGCCAATAAAGGCAGGAGGCAGGACTTGGGGCCGAGTCCAGGCCAGCCAGTCAGCTGACGCCCGCAGCTGTGTTTGGAACATCAATATGAGCCTTGTTCAGCACACCACCCATCCCCCCCACCTCTCTCCCTCTTCCGATACTACCACCAGCCCCACACTGTCTACCTCTCTCTCTCTCTCTCTCTCTCTCTCTCTCTCTCTCTCTCTCTCTCTCTCTCTCTCTCTCTCTCTCTCTCTCTCTCTCTCTCTCTCTCTCTCTCTCTCCGGCTCTCTCTCTCTCTCTCTCTCTCTCTCTCTCTCTCTCTCTCTCTCTCTCTCTCTCTCCCCTCCCTCCCTCTCTCTCTCCTACACACGCCACAGTCCCTTGGCCTCGCTCACCCCTTTCCCTCACTCCCCTCCCCTCCCCTCCCCGCTGTTTGTCTCTTCCCCTGATTTATGAAAGTAGGCCATAACTGCTGCATCAAGGCACATGGCTGAGCCCTGGAGGATGCTGCGCTCTGTTTACATCAGGCCCAGACAACAGCGCTGCTGCTGCTGCTGCTGCTGCTGCTGCTGCTGCTGCACAGCGTTGCTAAATCGCCACGGGCAGACCGGGTTATATAAAGCCAAGGCCACGTTGCACCAGACACTCCCCCCTCCCCCCCCACCCCCCCTCACCCCCCACCCTCCTCGTTTTGTACGGCCGTAAAGATAGCTCCGACACGAACACCCCGGAGAGGCACAGCGCAGCCGTCTTATTTCGGGTCCGTTCGTCCGGTCCACCTTTGGATCATGACCCCTGATGACGATGACGACGGGGGTTGGTATGAGGCTCAGGAGGAAGAGCGGGTTGGCCAGAGTGTGGGGGTGTCCCTGAGCCAGACACCGACCTAACCCTCACCGCTCGGGACGGGGCCTGGCTGTCGCCTTGCGAGAGTGACTCCGCCCGTCGGTGTGGGAATGTGTTCATGAATGGGTGAATGGGAGGCGATAATTGTAAAGTGGTCCACTGGTTAGAAAAAAGCGTTGAATGATTGCGGTCCGTTTACCAGTTACCATGACGATGATGAAACACACGGTTTGCACATTTGATGCGTTGCAAGAATTCCCGATAAGCTGGCCAGCGAACGAGCGCACACACGCACCTCATTTAGAGCGAGGTTTCATTCCCCCCCCCGACCGGTCGAGAGGGTACGGGAATAGCCTCGCGCAGAAAGGGCTTCGTTTGTATGTCATCACACACTTTTGTTTGTTGGCAAAGGGCGGGCCGGCTGGTCGTTGGAAATAGGTGGTGGTGTTTTTTTTTTTTTTTTTTCAATCGCCGGGCACTTCATGAAATTCGATTCCTTGTCGGTTTCCATGACAACCAGCCTCTGCAGAGCTGCCCCCACCCCCGACTGCAGAGATCCGGGCTCTCTTTTTAAATCGGCTCGACGACAATATCGACGGGAGCGCTGTGTGTGTGTGCGTGGCTCCGACCGTGTCTGTGTGAATGGATTCCTGATGAACACGGCGGTCGCCATGTTTGCACTAGTCACAACGGTCCCGAGGTGGGAGTCATCATCCAGCCCGGGCACGGGTCACTGGGCCTCACGATGACTACATGTGTGTGTGCGTGTGTGTAAGGGGGGGGGGGGGGGGGTGAGTCACATGAGTCGACAGATTGTAAAAAAAACCTATGGCTGCCTCCCCCCCCCCCCCCCCCCCCCACAACCTGGCCGACATCCAACCCAACCAGATGGGGTTTCTGTGGGTTAAACCTACATGTAAAGGCATCCTGGTAGCGTGTCTGAAACACACACATCTGCTCTTATCAGCAGCCATTAGCTCACACGCGGTGTGGAACGTCATCGGGATCTACTCAACCGAAAGGCCGCTTTGCTTTTCCACCCTCAGAGCAACGGCTATGGAAAACAGAAGAGGGGCTTTGGCTGGGAGTTCACATCCAACATCCAACCTTTCCCCCTCTCCCCCCCTTGTGCCGTTTCCACAACAGGCCGACGCTCCCGATCCCATGCCGGCGCTTCCTGCGGAACGGGGGATACGTGATCGCTCACAGCTGAGGGCCTGGGAAACGTTGGGACGTTCCCGATATTTCCATGCAAGTGCTGGGTTAATTATAGGTCACAGTGCCCTCTCTGTGTTCCCGGGCTGAGGGCTACGGGTCGATGCTCTCTATAGATAGATCGCCTCTGTCGCTCGATACTGCAGTCTTATGTGCATGAGCAGGGGAGTCATTGGAGACATGGTGTAAGGAAAAAAAACACAGAAGAAGAAGAAGATGCTTTTTTTCTTCTTCTGCAGCCCCGCTGCGTCCTAGCGGTTGAACTCGCGGATCACCGCGCCGTCGTATCTCAGTGGGCATTATTATTATTATCATTTCTTTTGTTTCGGCGTGTGTTTGTTTACCCCGCCCCAGCGAGAGACCAGGGACATTGTGTTACACAGCTGAGGAAAGGGAAGAGAAGGGAAGAAGAAAAAAAAAAAAAAAAGGTGGCAGGCTGCCACGGAGGCGTTGCCATGGAGACGGGATAGATCAAAGGCAGCCAGGTTTCTGAGTCCCGAGTCGTAAAGCAAATAGATGTATTTTTACCCGGAGATGTTATTCTTTTCCCTGCCATCCTTCCAGGTTTTGTTGTGCGTGTGCAGGCGTTGGTTCTTTTGTAGATCGGCTCATACCCTCGTCGTGGCCCCCGCCCCCTCCCCCCTCCCACCCCTCCCACACACTCCTCTCTCCTCTCTCATAACTCAGCTGTTACTTGGCAACATGGTCCCAGCTGGACCCCGGCTCCGGCAGGCGTCGCCATGGCAACAGAATGCGCACACATGCAGAAAACGGTAAACACGCTTGGCTCCGAGGGGAGGAAGATGAAGAAGAAGAAGAGGCGACAGCCCCCATTAAAAATAATCGACATGTATTGTTCTCTTATGACTGCATGCCAATACATCTCCGGTGAAGGCGGAGCCCATCGTAGCGGGGAAACGACTGGAAGTGTAACGACATGCACCTGTGGTTCCCGCACATCTGCATTCACATGAGCCAGACGGCAGGGGGGGGGGGGGGGGGTGGGGGGGTCTGTGGGGGCTTGTGCGTCCTGCAGCAGCGAGAGACAGAGAAAGAGATGGAAGCTCTTGCATCCTCCCTGGATCACGGACGCCCTCAGCCCGCTGCCTATAGCTGCATCGTCACACCTCTCGTCCTCCACCACCACCACCACCACCACCAGCGTTTCTAATTAACTCTATTAATCACCGACCGGCGCGCGGCCACGAATACAAATGAAGCACCGGGGTCTGCAGACGGGTGCAGACGGCCAAAAGGGCAGAGAAAAACTCCCCCTCCTTGCTCCGGGTAACCCTGCATCTGTTGTCATGGCAACCTGATCCATCATGGGCAGGGGGGGGGGATCAATTGATTCATTATTGAGTGAGGCGCGGCCCCCGCTCTGCTTCCAGTCCACGTCTACTCACTCCGCTACTGAGCATCCATTATTGACGTTTAGGCCGGCCCACTCACTGGGCTTGAAGAATAGAGAGCTGCCAAGTCTCCCTCGCGCAAAATGTAATTCACAGTCTACAATTCTGTGTCTGAAAAAAAAAATACCCACAACAACTATCGACCACAGCAACAAGACGAGAGCCCGGCGAAGGCGCTAGCCAGGCTGAGGGGGAAATAGCACAATGTGAATGTGTTTTACAGGCTTGTCTTTATGCTTTTACCAACAACACCTGCTAAAATTAACACAGCGGGACAACAGAGGACGTGGGGATTTACGTCTATTGTGAGCGTCGGGAGAGGTTTGTCTGCGTAGGGCTTTACGATCGACGACAACCCTCTAAACACACACCGCATTCAACCGTGCACGTCAATGGAGGTCAGGGGTGTGGGTGTGTGTGTGTGGATGTATGTGCATGCGTTAGTTTATCTGTGTGTGTGTGTGCGTGTTTGTGGGTGTGTGCGAATGTGGATGTGTGTGTTTACGTCCGTGCGTGTGTGTGCGTTAGTGTATCCGTGTGTGAATGTGAATGCGCATGGTGTGTGTGTGTGTGTGTGTATAATATGTATGTGCATGTGTGTGTGTGCGTGGGCATGTGCTTCTGCATGTGTGTGTGTGTGTGTGTGTGCGCGCATGGGGTACACAACGTAGCCGTCTTTGTAGTGCAGACAGGCTGCATTAGCATCCGCTAGGGCTTGAAAGCGGAGGAGGGAGACAGGAGGAGGAGGAGACGGGAAGAGCCCGATGCAACATGACACATTGAGCCTCTGAACGCCGCCCTCCCTGCTGCAGGCGGCGGCAGCGGCGCACTTCTGATGCTTCCCCTGGATGCCAGACCTCCTCAGAGGGTCAGCAGAGCCACGCCGGGGGGGCCTCCGGGCACCGACATGCGCTGGAGGTATAGAAAACATGTGAAAGCTGAGACGAAAACATGTTATGGAGTGGGGGGTGAGGTTGGGTTTTGGGGGGGGGGGGGGGGGGGGGGGTACCTTGCCTCACTTAATGGATGATGTCAGTCGAGGCACTGTTTTAATGTCATCTCCTAGGGAATTACATCATTCCCCCCCGGCACCCCCCCCCCCCCCCCCCCCCCCCCCACCCCCATCCTGCTGGATGCTGGGAAACCTGCTAATGGATGTCAACGAGGCCTCCCTGTGGATGATCAGAGAGGCTGGTAATAGGGGTGGGGTTCAGAGATGACGGCGGAGGGGAGGGGGGGTAGCTCAGATTCACTCCGATGTACGCCCTTCATCGTACGCTGGGAGAGGGCCTGGAACCTATGGCGTGCGGTGTATGTAATCTCACAAGCTAGGCTAGCCAATGCGGTGACCCCTTCGGCGCGTCCTCTCTCTCCCTGCCGTCCCCCGTTCCCCCGCCCCCGCAGATCGAAGAAGACCCCGGATGACCCCCCCCCCCCCCCCCCCCCCCCCCCCCCCCAGCCCCAGTGTAATGAAGTTGTTTTGTTAATTATTCCATGCATTTCTAATTACAGGAGCCCATCGAGCCCGGACGATGGGAGCCAACGCCGTCGCCGTCGCCGTGCCGACGCCGACAGAGATCCGCTCAACTTGGAGAGCCGACAGCGCCGCCATAGGAGATCCG
>NC_044062.1:6882006-7101041 GCF_902167405.1 Gadus morhua
CTGTAAACCACAGAAAGCTAGAAGTTACAAACAGACAATGTTATTCAAAAGGATTATCATCTTTCCAAGCATTTCCTGGAGTCCAGTTCTTAAGTGGGTGATGTCTTGGAGGTGAAATGGCCGAGAGAAACTGACACATCTCTCGACCTTGGAATTCCAAACGTTCTCTTGCACCCTTTTTTGTCCCGTGGGCCACAAAGGTCCAAGAGGGGTTTTCAAAGATGCGTACACCAGACTTTAAAACAATGCAGGAGGTGAAACTCACCTGGCTCTAGCAAAGCATCACCAAGTGTTGGCAAGCGCTGCAGACGACCATGCCAACGTTTCGGCAATCCTGGTTCTCAGTCACCTAGAATGACTGGAAACAAAGTGCAAAACGTGAATTCTCAGTGGCTTGTGGTCAAGGTTACATGCAAGTCATTGTGGAAAAAAGCTACAATTTCAGTATAGTCTTGATTTGCTTACCTGTTAAGGGATCGGTTTCCATTAAGGCCAGCATCTTCCAAAGACCCAGGCCTCACATTTCTGAAAAAAGCAAAAATTGTCATTAGAACTTCCTGGACACAATGAATAGCTCATTTAAACTGCGCCAGCATCCAATTGCAGTACACATTATTAATCTCCCTTCTCTGAGTAATCCCAACATGGTTTAAGTTCTTAACCAGGTAATGTCCAGGAGGTGAAATGGCCGAAGGCCACTGATCTAGCCCTCTGCCTTGGAATTCCCGATTTTCTCTAGCATCCTTTTTTGTCCCGTTGGTCACAAAGGCCACTGAGGGGTTTTCAAAGATGCGGACCTACACTAACAGTACAGAGAGAGTTCAAGCTAGCCTTTTTGTGTGAAGACTACGTCAGTTTCTCCAACATTAACTGATTCAATTTGTATTCGTCCTTTTTGGTAGGCAGAGCTGGAGGCTGGCTACAGACCCCCACGCCACACGGAGAGGGAGAGAAACTAGGAAATTCGTGAAGCACTTCCAGTTTAAACTTTTTCAAGATGTTTTGAATGTGACGTTGTCTATTAAACGTGACTGACCCTAATCCTATCAACCAACTAAACTCATCGGCTTGACCCGATTGAGCTATGACAGTCGCAAGTGACAGACGGCTAACAGTTAGCCGCTAATGTTGGCCGGGCTAAAGCTGGTGCACAGTACGGTACCTATCGTCATTCATGGACATGTTGGGTTTACAGTTAAACTTTCCCTCGTGTAAACAATAGTTGTGGACACAAATTTTATTCAGAACCAGTGTTCAATTCCACACCTAGTTAGGGCTGGATGGAAACATACTCCACGTGGTTAGCCATTAGCATCAAATGCTACAATAAGCACTTCGCAGTTCGTTATATTTTAACGTGTAAATGATGGCCTCTAAGCTCCAAGTTCACTAACCCATTTCAACAAACCATGGCAATCAATGTTGCAAGATCTCCCGCCTTATCCGTCAACACTGATGTTGCTTTTGACGATTACGTTTAGACATTGTCAAACAACTTACGGTCAAGTTCCATTTCCTCTGCCGTTCAGGTCCCTTCGTCGTTCGGTTTCGTGGAGAGGACACTGCAGACAGTGGTCTTCTCTAGTTTTCATTTCTTTAACATAGGAACATTCAAGCTTTTCCATTCTACTTCTCAGGTAAAACACACATGTCCTATGAAAGAGAAAGAGCTCGAACTGGAAACGTACTTATACGTAGGCTGAATCTCACGCCCGCCCATTTTCACAACGAACCAATCAAAATGCAAACACAATGCTGACACGTGGGTGTGTTTAACCAATCAACAGACAGAACACTGACATACTTCTTTGCGACTACACCCACTATGTAAGATTTGAAAACACGTTGAATAGCATTTTACTGCATTGGACCACCAATAATAACCTGACGGATACAATTTAGGGAGGATTTAAGCATTAATCCAAAAACAGGAAGAAACACCAACAAATTCTACCTTAATGAGTAAACTAAATTACCTTAATGAAACGACTTATGTTTGTAATATTGAATATTAAAGGTTGTTTCGACGATTCTAGGCCGAAACATAAATGATCACATTAATCTGACCTTTCCTCACGATCCGCTAGCTGTCCGCCCCATAAGCATGGTACTACAAACCACTAAAAACCAAAATAAATAGTATTCCAACCAATCACCGACAATGGGTGGGTGTTGTGGGGTTTTTCACTTGATACATCGCTGATACAACCTTTTAACACTTATATGGTGAATGGGAGCACGATGAGTCGGTTCTATTTCATCCTTACTGACCGTGCTTCAAGCACTGGATTTATCCGTCTCGCGCATGCACAGTTCGAGTACCTAATATAAACAAAGTCACCTGTGACCCCTGATGAGCTCTGGACAGCCTATATCTTCCGGTGACAGAGGATCCGTTCCTGCAGAAGCTTCTCGCGAGTACACAAGGATTCTGAGTGACAGAGCGCTCTGGCGGTCAGCCAGGATTCATAGAACCGTAGTTACATACGTAACTATCGTTCGATTTCATCCTTACTGACCGCCAGAGGTCACGAGGAACTCCAACACCTACCTCATTGAGAGGGAACAGCAGAGTCGGGCGACAGGACCACGGCCAACGGATGGGGAGTGGCAACGTTCACCCGGTAGAACCTGGAAAAGGTACATGGTGATGTCCATGATGCTGCATCACAGATGTCTTCCAGGGGCACGCCCCGCAGGGCAGCCCATGACGTTGAGACAGCCCTGGTAGAGTGGCACCTGACCCCGGATGGCAGGGGGTGACCACCTCCTTTATATGCATGGGTGATGACGTCCACAACCCAATGAGACAATCGCTGTTTGGAGAGAGCACAGCCCCTCCTAGGACCACCATAGCAGAGGAAGAGCTGGTCCGACCGTCTAATGCCTGCGGTCGCAGCTACGTACGCTCTCAGAGCTCGCACAGGACACAGCAGTTTGAACCTGTCCTCCCCTTCCGAGGCGATAAATTGTGCCAGGCGGACAGGTCGGTTGAGGTTCGACGATGACAGAACCTTCGGGAGGAAAGCTGGATTCGGCCACAGGGTAACCCCTGAGCCATCCGACTTCCACCTCAGACATGAGTCACTCACGGACAGAGCATGAAGCTCCCCGACGCGCTTCGCTGACGCGATGGCGAGGAGAAAGGCAGTTTTAGTGGAGACCCACTTCAGCTCCGCCTGAGCCAGGGGTTCAAAAGGAGGCAAGCATAAAGCATCGAGCACCAGGTGCAGATCCCATGCTGGGGCACGCTGTGCTCGTGGGGGTCGTAACTGCAACACCCCCTTCAGAAAAAGGGACACCAATCTGTGGCCCCCCACTGTGTCATTATCCACCCGAGCATGTCTTGAGGAGATGGCTGCCACGTATACCCTCAGAGTAGCTGGGGCCCGGCCGCCATCCAGGAGCGACTGGAGGAACTCCAAAATCGTTGGAACTGAACAATGCACAGGGTCCTCAGCCCCGTCTGAACACCATGCCGTAAATAGCTGCCACCTATTCTCATACTGCGCCCGGGTAGAAGGCGCCCTGGCGTTCAGTATGGTATTGCAGACATCGTCTGAGCACTCCGTCAGCAGCGGGTTGGGCCCTGCAGCGGCCAGACCCATAGCTGTAGGCAACGAGGGTCGGGATGCCAGATCTTGCCCTGTAACTGAGACAGGAGATCCGCTGTGGTGAACTGCTGCAGAGCCTGCGCAGCAGTGGAAACCATGCTCATCCAGGATTCATAGAACCGTAGGTACACACGTAACTATCGCGTTACTGAAAGACACAAAAATGCGGAATAATGAAAAAAATAAACATACTTACTGCAGTTTATGCAGTTCATTTCTGGAATAAACCGGCAGGATTATAAACACCTTCATACGCATTGGAGACAGAGACTCTGTACTTCACAAACTATGGCATTTATTTCAAACAGAGGCTTCTGTTTGATTACATTTGTACAATAAATTACACAATGACCATCGTAAGATGAGCCTAATAAATACTACAGAGCTTGGTTTTTCAATGAGCCCCACCTCTTTCTCTTATTCTATGATCCATACCATTTTCCTTACGGGTCTAAAAAGCATCCGCGACAGCCCATGTACATACTGGAAAACGGCCGCCTCCTAAACCACGATTCTTCTGTCAAGCACGAGGCAGCTAACAAAAACAAGATAAAATATAAACAATTCCCAAACATACATTTGTAACAGAAAAAAACAAAAACGACAAACAGAACAATGTAGTTGAAATTACGGAAAGCAACAGGAGAACAAAAAATGATATCAAATAAATCATTTTCTACGAGATAACGAGACTGAGGACGATTGGGTAGGTAGGGGGAGCAGACATGCTTTAACTCTTAGTATTTACACTCAAAACTACAGTTAAAACCGCAAAACTGTCTGTACAGAAAAGTACATGTTATTAACAGTGCAAGATATTAAATAGCTTGACTCAAAACACTCTTCTCAATATACAAATGTATAACAAAAGCATACAATTACAAGTGCCAAACAAAAACATAGCTTCGGGTTATCATACAGTGGGGGTTTATACAGTGGAAACACTGGATATGTCGTCTGAAACACACATCACTTTATGATATAAATGTACATTTACAATACCTTTACCATTAGTCCTATCTCGGCAAAATAAAAATAAACAACTTTTTTGGTAGGCATGAACAAAGGAGGAACAAAATAAAGATGATGTGATTGGGCCTGTCGTTGCTGGGTCTTGATCCAAATTGGATATGGATGCCAATACTACCATTTAATTGATGCGGGACTGTTGTAAACACATACTGTGGTTGCCTTTAATTTAATTCATCAGCAACATGTGAGGGCAGTGGATAACAATAATTAACAATTCATTGGGTGATTAAATATGCAAGGAGATTGCAGTTTTCCAGTTAACCTAAAGTGTTTCCTTCTTGATTTCATGTTGTTGTTGTGCTATGCCAACCCTCGACACCGTTAATCTCGTCCTTCCTTTTTATAAATACATACTTTCTGGACATCACAACATTAAAAAAGTGATTATCCAAGCTACTGCTTGTTGAACTGCAACTGGCAAGAAGGTGAGTGCGAGAGGTGATCCAACACCATACACAAAGAAATCGGACACCACACCTCCGACAAATTAAAATCGGAAGCATCTAATCTGAATTTAATGTGAATGCCGTTTACGTTAATGCGGTTTTTGGAGGAAACAGGAAGTATCTAATCTGAATTAAATGTGAATGCCGTTTACGTTAATGCTGTTTTTGGAGGAAACAGGAAACAGGAAGTAGAATTGTAGTTTGGGGGTGTGGGGGCTTTAAAAGAGACCACAGTGTTCCAGAAAAGGGGAAGGCCAAAGCCCTTGGTGACTCTTTCTAGGCCGCCCGAGCATTCAGTAGTTGATTACCGGTGTTCCAGTATAGTTCAGCTTCATCTCTTACAATCAAACATCTTAAAATTAACGATAGGCTGCGATTTAAAAACCATCCGGTCACTGTCGGGCTCGCGGCTACCCTCACTCCCCCGCGTCCTCAATCACACAATATTCAGTCTTTTTTTTAATCTTTTTTTATCAGAGGGACATTCTCAGCGACATTTTACATTGTTTTGAGAGCAGGACCAGAGAGGAAAATAAAAAATAAAAAGCGCTGTCCTTTTCCCAAAGTGCCTCCTGCAGAGAAAAACACAAAAGGCACTACAGTATCATTCCATATTCCCTCCATCCACAGTGGTGTCAGCGGATACACAATGAACTGAAACCCTATCCTTCTCCACGGCCCGTTACCTCGATGCAAACACACAGGACGGCGCTCCAGTAACCGGGGCGACGATCACCACCGCTATAACCCTTTATGGTTGAACCATCGCATGGAGGCCCTTAGAAATGACAGAGGAGAAACGTGAGGCAGGGTGACACATCGCCGGCGCTGGCAGGCAAGGCTGCCCTGGGCTCCTGCACAGCAGATGGCGAGCACCAGGAGGAGCTGCTCGGTGGAGGAGCCATGAGGTTGTGGGGGGGGTGGGGGGGGGGGGTGTGGGTGGGGGGGGGGGGGGGGGAGGAGGGTGAGGGTGAGGGGGTGTCACAGGAAGTCAGCCGAACCAAGATACAATATAATCAAATGGAAAGAATTATTGCTTTACGAAACCCCCTATCCCGCCCCCCCTCCAAAAGAAACAATTCTTCATAAATGTTCAATTAAGTGAGAGCGAATCATTTTTTTGTTTTAAAATCTGTGTTGTTTTTTTTGGGACAAATTCTTTCCCCCTGACACAATCTTCATAAAAGTGCACTTGAGTGCAGTTAGCTTGCCGAGAAAACAGTTGTCGATAGAAAATAGTGCTTGTTTCGTTCTAGTTAGTTTGTGTTCGATTTGCTTGTTTTTTTTTGTCTCTGGTCTGGTTTTGTGCCGCAGCGGTTACAGTATGTTGGTGGTCTTGTCTGTCCTCGTTGGAGAGGAGGGGGGGGGGGGGGGGGGGGCTGTGGGAGAGCAAGAGGCCGGGGAAGGGGGTGGAGGAGGTGCAGGTGGTAGTAGCGGAGGAGGAGGAGGAGGAGGAGGTGTTCGCAGTGGAGGAAGAGCAAAAGGTGATGGTAGCGCAGAAGGAGGTGGAAGAGGGGTGGTGGTGGTGGAGGAGGAGAAGGTGGTGGTAGGAGGAGCTGCAGGAGGGGGAGGATAGGGTGGTAGCGGTGGAGGAAGAAGAGAAGGTGGTAGCGTAGAAGGAGGAAGAGGTGGAGGATAGGAGGCGGTAGCGGTGGAGAAGAAGGAGGAGGGGGAAGGTGGAGGAGGGGGTGGTGGAGGAGGAGGAGGAGGAGGGGGAAGGTGGAGGAGGGGGTGGAGGAGGAGGGGGTGGTGGAGGAGGAGGAGGAAGGTGGAGGAGGGGGTGTTAGCCGTGGAGGAAGAGGAAGAGGAGGAGGAGGTGGTGGTGGAGGAACCGGGGGTGCTGGTTAAGTGCTAAGTGCGGCGGCGGTGAGCCGGTGCGTCCTGTCACCTGCACTCCACGGAAACCCCAGAGTTCTGCGAGGAGGAGGAGGAGGACACGGGCGGGTCGGCCAGCGTGAGCATGACCGCCGCCGTCAGCGAGCTGGAGGACGGCGACGACGACGACGACGACGACGACGAAGACGCCGCCACCGTGCCTGAGAGGAAACAAGGACAGAGTCACGACGGGGAAAGGGCGACCGCTCGGGGTCTTCACGTAAATTCACATTTTTGCATCGAGGGGCGCTTAGCAAACGCTTTTATCACACAGCCACTTTCAGCCGCGGGTCATACACACGTTCACACGCCGACAGCGGAGTCGACCGTGCAAGGAGACGGCCAGCTCGTCCGGAGCTCGTTAGGGTGAGGTGTCTTAATGAGGGACACTCAGCCGTGGATAAAACGAGCAACCTTCCGGTTACGAGTCAACCCGCTCTACCTCCTGAGCGATGCCAACCCCACTCTCTAGGCAATGCCGGCGAGCGGGTTCACACGCTGTAACCCTGATCAAAGCACGTCCACCACACTGCATGATTAGTACAAGTTTGCTCCTGGTTACGCATCATTAGGCCACCTGTTCTTATATATACACAGGATCTTAGTGACCAAACCATTCAAATTAGTATGTTATCATGGACTATCTAAGGCTTACAAGTCAGTACTGTCCTGAGCGTCCCTATGTGGCTTTAGGTTTGAAGGAGGTGGCACTCACTTTCCCGCTCTTTCTTCTTCATGCGCTTCCGGCGGCGGTCGATGGAGGCGACCTCAGACTTGAGGGAGAGGTAGTGGTTCCTGATGTCCTGCAGCTTCTCCTGCAGGAAGGAGATGCGCTCCAGGCTGTTCATCTTCTCCAGGTCCGCTGCGAGAATGAAAGGAGGACACACTCAGTAGTTAGTGATGATGCTGCTGACTCCCGTCTGATACAGAATGGTAGCGGTGAGGAGTTGTGTTCAAAGCGTGCAGCAGGGAAGGTAAAGAGTTGTAGGTTTGCTTCGATAAGAACGAGGTTGTCACCTCAAACAGGCACATCTTTAAAACTTAGTGAATAAATATATCAGCGTATATTCTTGCGCCAGCATCCACATTGCAAAAACCAAGAGGCAATGCATTATTCATCATGAAGTTTTAGGTCATAAACATAAAAAAAAGACTGAGTTACACATCCATCAAGGTGCTCCCTATTATCCCCATATCTCTAAACTAAAACGAAAACTACTACTCTAAGCAATAAAAAACAAATGCAGCCCAAGAGGAGCACTATTATGTTGATCAGTTTAAAAATAAGTTTGAATTCCAAAGAGAACGTATGGAATTATTTGGGTTACAGAAAAGACTACGTTGCTCTGTATATCGAGTGTATAACGCTATAAAAATCACCCCAATCATAAACAATGATACATTTCATAACCCATGCCTCAACTCGTATCACAAAAAGACAAAATCACTTTTTTCTTCCCCCAATGTCATGCAGCCCTAGTTAACGGAAGACTGGAGACAAATGCACCAACAAACCCATCATGGACGTACACATCTGGAAGCTCCACTTGTAGACGCGAGGCGAGCGGCCGTGGTGGTCCCGGTGGTGCAGGTGGTCCGGCTCCCCGGGCTTCTGGTACTTATGGCTGGACGGGGGAGTCCTCCCGGGACACTTGGGGGAGACGGCGGCCGCCTTCAGCTCCGGGTGAGCGAGGCTCTTCAGGGCGGGGGGCTTGGACACGCCCTCCGCCAGGGTCTGGTCCTCGCTGTCGCTGCTGTGGGCTGAGGAAGGGGGGGGGGGGGGGGGCAAAGGTTAAGCGTCGAAGGTCAAGGGTCGGTCCTCACCACAACATGACAATCCCTGACGGGGATAACAAATACCCATGTGGAAAAAAATTCAAACCTACTTGTTTCATGCACTTCTTTTTATACTACACACACTTTCCGATGATCAGCGGATTTCAGTTAATATATTTTCAACCCCAAAAACTTTTGTTCAACGACAAAGACAGAAACAGATTTTGCTGGGACAGCGTTTACTGAAAAGGGCCGCAGCATTCTGTGGAGCTGTAACACTTTAGAACAATAAACGAGCATGCAGGGGAACACTGTGATGAAGGGGTACCGGCACTATGCTGGTTCTTACCTGTTTTCCTGTTCTTCTTGGGAGGCACTCCGAAGCTCTTGCGGTTTATCTTCGGTTTCTTCGCGGGGACCATAACCGGCGCCTCCTTCTGCCGCTTCTGACTCCCAGTCAAACCTAGCGAGACCACGCATGAGAACCCTGGTCAGGGATCAGGTAGCCCTAACACAAACACGCACTGACACACTCGCGGACAGACACACACAGGCGAACACAGACACACACACGCGCACACAAGAACAGACACATACGCACAGACAGACACGCCCGCAGACGGAGACACAAGCGCAGACAGACACACACCCACACACACGCAGACAGACACACACGCAGACACACACAAGTGAAGACAGACAGACAGACAGACAGACAGACCCACAAGTGCCGACAGACAGATCCACAATCGCAGACAGACAGACAGACACACAATCGCAGACAGACAGACACACAAGGGCAGACAGACAGACAGACACACAAGCGCAGACAGACAGACAGACAGACAGACAGACATAAAAGCGCAGACACACAGGTGCGCTCCGTACCTTTGGGTTTCTGCTCGCTGTCCTGCTGGCTGCTGCTGCTCAGCTCCAGGCTGCAGTCGCTGTGGCAGGAGGGGCTGGCCTGGAAGGCCTTGGTGGGGGAGCCGGCCCCGTCCTCCTGGGCCAGGTCCTGGAGCTCCCCGCCCAGGCTCTCCACCTCCACCGTGCTGCTGTCCGTCTCGCTGCGCCCCCCTGTCGCCTCCTCCGTGGGCGCGGGCGCCGGTGGCGGCAGAGCAGCGGCGGCGGCGGCGGAGGAGGAGGTGGACTCCGAAGGCAGGGCGGGGTCCTCGGCGGGGGCAGGAGACGGGGCCCGCGCCTGGCCCGGGTCCTCCGACGGAAGGCCCAGGGCCGCCGAGGGGGACTCGGGCGTGGTGGGCGGCGTGTTGAGCACCGAGTCGCTCCCGCTGCTGGGGAACTCCCGCTGCAGTTTGTCGCGGTCCGCGGGCTCCTCCGAGGGCTCGTCCCCGGGGCCGCTGTCTCGCCGCTGCCTCCGCCGCCGCTCCTCCTCCTCCTCCTCCTCGTACTCGTCCTCTTCTCTGGGCTCTTCCTCCGACGGCCGCGTCGGGTCGGGCGGAGGGGGCGGCGAGTTGGCCGCCTCCGTGTCCGAGTCGGAGAACAGCTCCTTCAGCGTCTTCTTGGGCCACTGGGCCTGGATGCTGGACCACACGTCCTTCTGGCCCTTGGTTCGCACGGCCGGCTTCTCCTCCGCGCCCGCTGACGCCTTGGCCCTCTTCTCGGGAATGTCCCAGAAGGCCGTGGGTCGGGCGGCCGCTTTGGTCTTCTCCTTCGTCCCGTTGTACTTCTTGGAGGGCGAGCCTTTGGCCTTCGTCGTCTGGCCGCGCTCGGCGTCCTCCGTGCGCGACTCCGAGTTCCCCGCTCCGTCGTCGTCGGAGCTGCTGTCGGACGAGGCTCGCCTCTCGTCCGCGGCGCAGTCTCCCCCTCTCTCCTCCTTCCTGGGGGAGCCGCCGGGGAGCCAGTCGGCGCTCCGGGTGTTCCTGGTCTTGGCTTTGGTCGGGCTCTTCAGGGATCCCTCCGATTTCCTCTTCCTGGTGGCCTTCTCGCCCTCCGGGTCCGGCTGGCTGCGCCTCTTCCCCTCCTTCCCGTCTGAACCGTCCGGGCTGACGGGGTCGTGGTTCTTCCCGGACAGCGACGGAGGCTTGGCCTCTTCCGACAGACTCCCGGTCTCCCAGCGCTCCGACGGCTTGTGGGGGTCCGACGGGCCTCTCCGCTGGCCCCGGCGGTAGCCCGGCCGGTCGTCTTCGTTCCCCTCGTCTCCCTCCTCATCCTCCCGCTCGCTGTCGTCTGTCGACCGCTCGGAGGCTGATTGGAAACATGAGGGATGAAACGAGGGGTCACAATGGAAGACAACCTTTAGTAATCAACTAATGCTTGTTAAGTCCTTTGGGGCTGACTGTGATAAAGGGCTATACAAACAAAATCGAATTGAATTAAACTGTTTGAAACTGCACGAAATGACAAGACAAGTACAAGTAGGCTAACGCTTGAATTGTGAGGCAACGTTCGGCTAATCTGCTACAAGTGCGCACGGGAACGGCAGACTCAAGGATGCTGCTGCCTCGCAGGCCATAGAGGATGGAGGTCCATTCTAAAGCCCCGACCGGAGAGTCTGGACCGGAATGCCGTTGCGCTCACCGTCATCCATCTTGTAAAAGGCGTCGGGGCCGGAGCCGGAGCGAGGCGAGGGGGGGATGCGGTTGTTGTTGGGGGAGGGGCCCAGGTCCTCTCTCTCCCGGAGCCTCTCCAGTCGGTTGTGGTCCACATCCGATTTGTTCTGTAGGGGATAGCACCGGTCAATGACATGCTGGTGTCAAGAGTACGCACAGACACACAGATGGAGGGACGGACAGAGAGACCAACAGACGGACAGACAGACACACTAACACAACCAGAAAGACAGACATAAGGACAGACTGACACATCCACAGAAAAACAGACAGAAAAACAGACAGACAAATAGACACACACACACACACACACACACACACACACACACACACACACACACACACACACACACACACACACACATAAACAAAGACACAAAGACAGACGCATACCTTTATTTTTTTGCGATGTTTGATTTTTGGTACATTCTTATTGGCAGGCCGGATAATCTTGTCTGCTTTTACCCACTCATCATATCTAAATGGAAAAGAAAAAAAAAAAGGAAGAAAAGAAAGAAAAAAAACACGTCACCATCTTGATACGAAACAAAAAAACCCAGAACAAAACCAAAAGACAACCACAGAAGCAGCCACCACACGGTGCCAACACAGAGAGCAGCGCAGCCACCTCCCCCACATCGGACTCCGCCCCGCTGCCGTGACTCAGTGAGCACCGGCAGCAGCGAAGGCCACGGCCGCCGGGGCAGAGAAAAGCAAGCCTTTACGATGACCAAAAGGAAAATACAGAGAATTGTGAGGAACCAACAACCACACACAGTCCAAGAGAAGGCCCCGCCTACGACCGAGAGTGCCACCGTTGTCATGTGAAGGGAATGGGCGTGTCACTGACTGCACACACACGCACGCGCACACACACACACACACACACCAGACACAATGCAGAGTACATCCCTCTGAGCTGTAGGAGAGTGCCAGTGGGAGACGCTTCAATATTAAGGCTGTGGCACACACACACACACAGACAGACAGACAGACAGACAGACACACACACACACAGACAGACACACACACACAAAACAAAGTTAACGCTAGTCTGGCTAGGAAGCAGGAGAAGCTAAACCCCCGTGTCTTTGGTTCCCTAGCGCTCGTCTTAATGCCGTTAACCCTGAGCCACAGGGGGGAGGGGGGGGGAGACAGTTGCGAGGCAGAGGTGAGTGTGGCAACCCTTGGCATGGCCTGTGAGACCGACTGTACATGTTTCATTAACAAATGTATCACACACTGTGTGCATACTCTAAAGTGAAGACTTGAGGGCTCAAGTGGGAGACAGACACCAGGGGTCTCAGTCAGCATAAAACCGAATGAGCTAAAGTGGAGGAACGCTATATCCTTTTTCCGCCACTAGGTGGCTCTGCGTTGCCCCGGATCAGATTGCTGACGTGGGGCACAGGGTGATAGTATCAGTGAGGGAGGGGGTGTAACTGTAACCGAGCTATGGGGGGGGATACCCACAAAGAGGCGATGACTGCAGCGTTAAAACACTTGTTGTTTGGGTTGGGTGGGGTGGGGGGGGGGGGGGGGTTGTCTAATAGGGTGAATACAGACGTTAAGGCGATTCTCCCCGTGTGCTGTCTTACCTGATGTTCCAGCCACAGTAGTGCACCAGGTAGAGCACCTCGCCCCCCTCCACGTCTGCCTCTTTCACAGTGGCCTCGTACGTCTTCAGATTGCGGCCTCGCCCATACCTCACCTGCACCTTCATCCCCGGGGGGTAACACTCAAACTCCTCCCCTTCCTCCTCCCCCTCCTGACTGCTGACATCCCTGCAAGAAAGACAGTTCAGCACTTCTCCCGCCCCTGCTAGGCTAAGGCCAAGACCACAGCACACCCCCTACCCCCCCCTCCCCTACCACCTCCTGCTCCCACCTCCTCCTCCCCCCCCACCTTCTCCTCCTTCTCCTCCTACCACCTCCTCCTTCTCCTCCTCCGCTGTCAACTCTTCAGTGATCCCCTCCCCTTCTCTTGATAAACTCAACCTTCTCCTCCGGCTGCTGTTCAATAACTGTAAACAATCCCCCTAACAACCACCCCCCCCCCCCCCCTACACCCCCTTGACAACACAATACAGTATTAACAGTTTCCTTCTCAGCTAGACATGAATGACTCAAACACTTGAGGGCTCCTCCGCTCACGCTGTCTGCCATCCGTTACCCTGTGTCTGAGCTACGACCCTCAGCGCCCCGTTACAGGAAGCGCTCCGGTAAACAAAGACTTTATTAGCGGAACCAACTAGCTGCACACTCCCCTGACACACAAAACAACAAATCAAATTCAATCATATGGTGTGTGAGAATATGAAAGGCTGTCTAGAGCTACATCTGCACACACACACACACACAAAGACACGCAGTGAACACTTTGTGGACTCTCCCGTCTCACACACACACGCACACACCACACACAGACGCACGCTTGGGGGGGAGAGGGAGGGAGGCAGCGTGGCCACAAGGTGGAGCTGAAGAGGGGATTGTAGGGGGTGTAGAGAGTTAATCAAAGCCAGGGAGCACGGGCCACGCTTGGATTTGAAAGGCAGACGGGGGGGGGGATTCGGTGCCAGGGTCCGGAGAGGACAGAACAGCACAGCACAGCACAGCACGGCAGGCAAGCACAGCAGCGTTAAGCAAGCCTTCAGCGGGAGAGAATGCACAGGGTCGCACGCCGTGCTCCTGACGGCCCCGCAGGTACAACCTTGTAGAACGCAGCGCAAGCACTGCCTGACGCCTCGGCACTCGGTGTACCCGCCCACCCGACAGAGGGCTGGCGCCACCTTGTCGTCTACGCAAGTCAGACAAGCCCCGCTGAATAGCGGCGTTCAAGTGCGTAGAGGATCTCCTCTACTACCAGGGGATGATTAACACAGTGACCTAGGGAAAGTGTTGAGCCGGCACATTACCGCACACAGTATGTATCGAGATCAGAGCCAGGCTGTGTTGTAAGGAGCGGTTCCCCTGCCAACGTTATACTGCAACGGATCCAAGTCCCTTGCCATGAACAATCGGCATGTTGTTTCTGCTGAACCCGATTTGTACCAGTGAACACTAGCGCATGGAAGACAAGAGATCTAGTAAAATACCAACACAGTCACAAGACTTAGCCGATCAAAGCTATTACGTTGGTAAATGTTCCTGAGGAATTTATCAGTTATTCTCATGAATCAAAAGTCGATTAATCTCAGTCGTTTAATGATTGGAAACCGTCCAGCGTGGTGTGTCTGGGCATGCAACATCATCACATTTGGAAAGGCAAATCTAGCGTTTAAAGAAAGGAAACACAGCATAAGGGTGATTAACATCGCCTTCGACACACACGCACGCACACCCACATGCCTTTTGTACAGTAAAGAACAGCCTCTTCTGCAATTACACAAACACTGCCAGCCCCCAGCCACTTCAGCCTGTTTAGTGAATGAACAACGGATCCCTTGCCTTCCATTCATGAAAAGCTGCTCCTTTAAGACCAATACCAAAACTCCTCTACAATCTACACACAGCTTGGCTTCTCCAGACCTCCTGCAGTGGTACACTCACTACTGCTGGAGACACTACTGATTGTGAAAGATGATCATCTCCCCAAAGCCAGGGTCAATTCACAAACAAAAGCAACTTTTGCCCTGCATCCTAAAAGCAAGGGCGTTTTCAAAAGCACCAAGCGCCACATTTGATACGACAGTCTCATCCCGATGCGTCCATGACAAAGATTATGTTCTAAGTAACACATCACACAGCTACACATCAATGTTCACAAAAATAGATACAAGCAAGAGCCAGACAGACATGAAAAGAAAGAGAGAGAGAGAGAGTGAGAGTGAGAGTGAGAGTGAGAGAGACAGACACAGACAGAGCCTCAGAGACAGACAGAGCCTCAGAGACAGACATAGACAGACCGAGAGAGATAGACACAGAGAGACACAGAGACAGAGAGAAACACATTCACATAGCGGTGCTACAGAGCCCAAACCATCAAGAGCAGGGCTAGGCCTCAGTGGCCGCGTGTAGAGCTGAACGATGCCAATGTCAAACAATAGAATCCGAGCCGTACAGAGGGAGGCAGAGACAGACGGACCAAGACAGCGAGAGAGAGCGAGAGCGCGAGAGAGGAAGAGAGAGACTACTAAGAAGGAAAACCACACGAGGAAGTAGCGACGGGAGGATTCAGAGCTTTCCACAGGCTGCAGCGTCCTGAAGCGTACCGAGCTGTTAGGGACTAGGGTACGGACACTGGGGGGTGGGGGGTGGGGGGGTGAGAGCATGGTGTTAGAGGACTGGGACAGGGCAGCTCAGGCAGAGGAAGGGCGATCCTGGCTCTCTGCTGAGAGTGGGTGGCAAAGCAGCGGGGGCAAAAGGTCAACCTCAGAGCTCCTCAGCTTCCAGGGATGTGTCTGTGATGCAGACTGTATGAACCAGTCTGGTCTCATTGGATATGTGTTTGAGTCCAGGGTGCGTGTAAACAATGACGTATTTAAATACCATTAGGATTTAAACAATGGTATGCAGTGAGACGAAATGTAAAAGGTGACCAAACAGAATTTCCGGAAAAAATAAATAGAAGGACATTACAGTATTCCAGCGATAATCCGATAAAAAAGTTTTTTATTCTTTATCTTAACTTTTTTTAACAATCATTGCCAAACATTATCAGTTCAAACTGGAGCAACAGCTAATTGAGAACCGAATTACACATTACTTTGTGTTTGAGACAACAAACACGTTGGGAATGCCTTTAATCTGTGAGCTCCTCATGGACCAAAGGAAGTCCTCCCCGATGACTTAAGAGCACCTCTGGGATGGATTTACTACCACAAATTGATTGCCTCACATCGGGTCAGAGGTCTAAATGGTCTCTATGAATACCCTGCATCATAGAGGAGTCCATAGCGTGTGTCTGTGTGTTTCTATGCATGTGTGTACGTGTGTGCGTGTGTGTGCGTGTGCGTTTTCCGGCAGCTCTAGATCACATTACCTCCACCTGTTGTAAGAGGAACCGCGGCGTTCGGGACCTACCCAGTATTCTCCTTGTGTCCCTGCTGCTCCGCGGGCTCCAGCTTCACGCTGACCTCCCCCTCCGACCGCGCCCCCGACGGGCCCTCCTCCGCGTCTCCCAGACGCGACTCTTCCTCATCTTCGTCTTCATTGTCGTCACCGTCGTCGTCCTCGGCCGCAGCGTCGTTGGTGTCCAAGGTGGAGTTCCCCAGGGACTTCCGGTCCGTCTTCGTCGACTCTGGTTCCGTTTTGTACCGGCCCGACTCAGACTTCTCCTCCTGCGGGACCAGGGGTTCTTGTCACATGTGTATTGTACCTCCCACAATGCATCTCTCTGAGACACAAACACTGAGTGGCAGTACAGTAGCCTTCCTTAAATGGTAAATGGACTGCATTTACCATTGTGGCCACTCAAATCGCTTTACAATATTGCAACGACGGCGCTGTCAGCCATGCAAGGCGACAGCCAGCTCGTCAGGAGCGGTTAGGGTAAGGTGTCTTGCTCAGGGACACCGCGACACACGCACGAGTGGACGGGGAAGCGAATGTAATATAATAAGAACCAGGGGGGACGAGACAGGTGGATGAAGGTTGGCGGCCTACCGCGACATGGTGCCTAGTTTGTATAACATTAAGCCTTACCTTGCAGGGGGCGGGCTGCGGGCCCCTGGATTCCTGCTCGGGCGTGGGCTCCTTCACGGGGCTGGAGGCCGGGGGGGCGGCGGGCCCCGCCTCTGCCTCCGTCTTGCCCTCCGCCTTGGGCTGCTTCAGGGGCAGGTCCATGCGGAAGGTGATAGCGGTGGAGGTGCAGTACTCCTCGAACCCGTTCAGGTATCTGCACAGGAGCACATGCGGCGTGTCTCAACCAATCCCTACGGGCACCACTCAGTCCTTCACTCATGGCTTTCGCTTGTGTGACGTTGTGCAGGTGTATGCCAACAGACTATCTCCTGTGGGTGGTGTTCATAAAATAAGTAGTCGATGTATACGAGCGAGAGCCAGACAGATACACCGATAGAGAGACAGACAGAGACAGAGCGAGACAGAAAGAGAGAGCGAAAGACACCGACAAGGCTTGTGTGACAGCGTGCAGCTGTATGCCAACAGATTATCTGGTGGTGTCACTAAAGAAAGTGGATGCTGCACGGCCAATGCTTACTTGCGGTAGGCGCATTTGACGTTGTAGCCTGCGGCTGAGTTCAGCACAGGGATGCCCAGATCCTGATAGACCTGCTTCCAGACCGAGCCGCTCTCAATCTGTACAGACAGAAGGAGGGGGAAGGCTTAATACACTCTGAATCGGCATTAATAGCAAAAGGGGTTGGCAGGGGAGAAATGGGGAAAGCTGAACAGATGTGGAGGAGAAGCGGGACTCACGCTGTCGAAGCCTCCCAGTTTGTGCACCAGTCGGTAGAGCTTGAAGAGGTTCAGGTTTCTGTAGCCCAGGACAGGCCTCTTGTTGATGGGCGTTCCTGAGGTGGGTATAGCCATAGGCAGGGTTTAGATGAAGCTACAGTGCTTCCTCCATGTATATATAAACTATAGGGCTTGTACGCCACAATGCATCATGCAATTTTTTGTTGGCCATTTTGTGATGCCGAGAGAGTGAGAGCGAGAGATCTGTAAATCCTGAATAAACTTGAATATACCATAACCGAGGTCAATCTATCTTTGTTTTGCAATAGCATGAAAAAACGAGGTCTAAACACAACATTGTCTCCCCATAATGACAATTTCACGTTTCAGAATCCCATTTCACGATAAATTGTGCTCCTATAAATTCCTGTGCTCCTATACTTTACAAAAAAGGAGGCGGTCACGATACACGTTACTCCACTAGGAACGGCCGTAACAGTACTAGAGTACTCGTACGCCCCCCCCGCGCCTCAGTGACCCATCAGCGCTGGCCTGTCTGCCCTCACCTCGGTCCTCCATGAACTTGTAGAGCTGCTGCAGGAAGTTCTCCCTCTCCCCAGGGAACGGCTCCACTTCCTCCTGCACACAGGAACACAAAGTCAAATAAAAACAAACACTGTAGAATGCCGGGGGGGGGAGGGAGGCTGTAGGGTCTGATGAACGAACCTCCTCCTCCTCACTGCTGGCGTCCTCCTCCTGCTCCTCCTCCTCCTCCTCGTCCTCCTCGTCTTCGCTGCTGGAGCTCTCCTCCTTCACGTCCGTCCGCCAGGAGCTGGGCACCACCTGCCGCCGCTGGAACTCCAGCGCCGCGTCCAGTGCTGTGGGGGGGGACACCACACACACCGAGCCGTCTCACTCAGGTCCTCGGAGGAAGCGTTGCTTCAGCACAACGGCTGCCGGGGACGGTAGCCTGGCAACAGCGCTTATGTAACCACAACAAGTGTGGGATTCGTTGCCCTGTTTTTTTTTTGTTTGGTTTTCTTTCTCCTCCCGAGTTAAAGCGACCGGCTTCTTGGGCACTTAAACACCGCGGGTGGGTGGGCGGGTGGGGTATAGTGGGTGGGGGTGGCGCCAATAGGCTAGTCCCGGTGTCTTTGTTTGATAGTTGACCCGTGTTATGACCCATGGCATGGCTTGTGTTCTTAGATGAAGAATAAAACGGCTAATTGCATCAGCACTCTGATTAAACTGATTCAATCCATCCGTAATTATTTTGTTTAAGCATGCATGAAATAAGATTTAACCCAGCCACAGAAAACGTGATATTATTAACACGAGATTAACGTTGATGAAGAAAACACTAGACGGGTGGTGGTACTGTAGATGCAAAGCCCAGGTGTAAAAAATATTTAAAAACTTTAGAAAACAAAAAGGGGCAAAACTTTGTAGTCCCTCTGTGGAAAAGTTAAGCGACTATCTGGGGAAATGTTCACTTGGAGAAAAACAAAATGTTTTAATTGCAAATGAAAGACGCCTTGAGGCACTGCTTCCCCTGACAATTGGCCAACCAATCCAACCCCATTTCTAAAGGCATTATAAATAATAATATACATGTATTACATAAGCGTTACAGGGACATCCTTACATAAAGTATGCATGGCTTGGCTACCATGTTAAATTTGATATTAAAAGTACCAAAAGCCTGCTTAAAGGGAAGGTTTTGCTGCATGAACAGCCTCCTTCTTTCTGCACTATCAAGTAATTTAGCAGAAGTGTTAATAGGGGTCAGGCCTGAGACCAAGGACACTTCCGAGTAGAATGCTGATGTGAAAGCATTAAGCTGTCTCCATATAGCTCAGGTTTGACGATCCCAACTAGACTACATAATGATCTCTTAGGAACAGCCACAACAAACCACTGTTGTTTGAGACAGGTTGACCTTATGCAGCTGCCAGCAGTCTTTCTCAATGGATGGCGAACCCAAGTTGCATTCATATGTAAATGTAGGCTGTACAAATCCATTAGAGGAAGGTTTCCGCCCATGATAAACATTTCACTGACGTCTAACAGGTCACACTACCTGTTGGTTCGCATGATGTCAGCTTAATGCTTAATGTCTTGTTGTCTTGTTAATGTTAATGTTCTATCACCGATGTCTCTAGATAGTAATGGCCATTGATCAGCATTGAAGATACAAGGAAGAGTCACAAAGCATGCACGATGAATGAATAATTTCTTCAAAGTTTTCAAAAACAATATACACCAGCAGGGGGCGATCAATAGGTTTCTTCATAGACTACCATTATAAGCTGAGGCAGGGAAACACTACATTTAAAATGACTGTTTTTTGTTACTGGACAAATATTTACCATTGATTTGTTGCATAGAAATACTCATTTAATTTAAGCTAATAAAATGTTTATAATTTTTTTTTTAATACCTTGACAGTTGACAGTGAATATAGAATGTTTAAATCATTGGCAATGCAGGACAATCTGCTACTTTGATATATTTAAAAGGAGAATTATAGGGCGTTGTGTTCATTTATTGACTCAATGTGTACTTAATGTAGGTAATGTAATATGTATCATGAAAAACATCAAAAGCTTCCGTTCATTTGGGCGTTACATGGGTATTACGGCTGACACAAAAAAGTTGTTTCTACGGGCGTTTTCATTTCGATTTTACCCACAATCCCCCAGGTCATTCCAGAGAACATTCCGGGGCCTATGATTCTCGTTCACAAACATTGGATTCAAATGCAGACAATGGAAACACATGGAGCCACTGAGTCTTGTTTTACGGAGGACTTCTGTTTCCTGGTAATTGGTTTAGGGAGCTCGTTTTCTATTGGAATGAGGCCAACACGAGAACCGGGGTACACACGAGCACAGTGCCAGGAGAACACTCACCTGGTTTGAGCCCCGCGTCAGCCTTCGGGGGAGAGTCACAGTTCATCTCCCGCACGTCCTTCCGTAACACCATGCAACTGCAACACACACACAAAGAAGAATTATACGTGTGCACACGCTCACATAGATGTAACCTAATAGACCTTGAGGTAACCAAGGCTGCTTTCAGATGAACAGAATAATCACACAAGCGCACGCACACAGACTACACTCTCTAACACACATAAACCACACACACACACACACACACACACACACACACACACACACACACACACACACACACACACACACACACACACACACACACACACACACACACACACACAATGTGAACAAGGTTGCTTAATAAAAGGGGCCTGTCGATCCTCAGGCCTGCATTTGTTACTTCCTGGACCTGACTCTATAACGGCATCATTCGGTTTGAACATCTGAATCCACCAGCATCATCATGCCTCTTCGAGAGCCCATTACGGTTGTAGCACGCTGCCGCGTCGGCGCATTCCGACCACACACACAATATGGCTTTCTTTGTGATACCAAACTGTGAGCTCCATGAAAGGACTTGTTCAAAGAAAGAGGCGGGTAACAGCTTGTGGGCCGCCCGGCCTCTACACACGGGTCCGGCCGGCGAGCCCTCTCCAGACAGATGGCTCCAACGCTTCCTCATCACGCTCCCTCCGAACCCAGCGAGAACAACAAATCCCCCCCCCCCCCCCATCTGTCTCTAGGCCACAGCAGCGGTGTGTGGCAACCAGCAATGAGGCGGAGGTTCGGTGACGGGGATGATCGCTAAATGAAGAAATGCGTTTAGACGTCTCAAGGGCAGGTGACTTCTTCTTGCGATGACTATCAGGAATACTAGCCATAGGGAGAAACCATTCACCCCCCCCCCCACACACACATCCCCGGCTAACATCCCCAGCAATCAGACAGCTGTCACAGCGTTCATTAGGTTCTCCCCCTCAAGGTGTCTCCAGAACGAGACCCACCGCAGGTCCTAGTCTGACAGTATCATGAGCGTCATCTCTGAGGGGCCGCGGTGCGTGGTTTCATAAGTGCCACGGAGAGTGACATCCCTGGTCTTAAGCAAACAGTCGCCACTAATGACCAGGATTAACATCTTGTAATTATAACCGTGGCCGAGTGCTGCGCGGCCCAAGTTAATACGCAAAACACATTCCTCTTTCTATTCTCTGCTGCTGGAATTGGCTTTCTTTCATTCTTTTTTTAAAAAGCAGTTTAGAAAAACCCCAGCCCAGTAGAAGACTCATCATAATATTTCACACATCAGACAGTAATGTTGTGCTGCAACTAATCAACAAGGCTATATATTTGGCCTGCGGGAGCTTCGTCTTACAGCTAAGCTTGTAAAAGCAAGATCTTATAGGCTGTGCTTTTGCTCGTCTCTACCTATTCAATGTCATTGCCAGATGAAATAAGCCACAAACCTCTTTGTCAATCCTCCAGAGTAAGGCGATAAATATCATTAACAATCCAACACTGATTTGCTGGAGTCCTCATGTGTTTCCAAAGTATCTCCAGTTTCAGCCAACTATTCTATTTCCAGCCCTGCTGATCACAAACGCGTTACAATCAGCCCCGAAAACAATTACCGTCATCCCACCACATCAGCAAATCATTATGTTCAAGTTTCACATATGTGGTTGATAATAATATCCGTTGAACAGAAATCCAGATACGTTTCCTTCAGATTAGGAAGGTATAGTTATTCCAACTAAAATTGTACACAGTACACAGACTGCGTTTACACAGGTTCATATAATCACTTGGCTTGCTCCAGATAATCCTGGTTAAGTGTTAAGACATTGATTACAGGGGCAGTAGCGGTTGAAACCAACGGCTGGTGTTTTCTGCATCAGAGCAGAAATGGATTGTGGCAATCGTTGGATTTGTACCATTTTATATCTGCTGTGGGCTCCATAGTAATACATAACCCACAAATAAGGAAGTAAGCCATTCTATCTTTACTCCACAAGCAGTAGTTGAAGATCAGTGGAAATTCACAGGGGGCCGTCGAGAAATATAAACAATTGTAAAATATATAAAATATAATCTAAACGGCGTTAACAGACTTCTACGACGACCAGGAAAATGATTTTGCTCTCTCTTGTGAAGTAGATCGGCCCTACAGGATGAAACCTGCCTTCCTAACAAATGTCTGCCGGGCCCCATTGTCTCCGACAGGAAGCTGCCGGCAGGATCAACCGCAATCACAACAGCTAACAAGTGGGAGCAATCACACAGCGCCACGACTCAGGAAGGGGCTTATGTAACGGACTTCTGCTCAAAGGAACCACAGCGTCTGAACCCTAAGTGTTTTAAAGGAGCCATCACTCACTGAGATAAAGTACGCTCATGAAAAAAGATGATGAGGTGCAGTCGGGGTGTGGGGAAAAGAAACAGACAGAATTTACTCCTGGACTGTAAACTCTGCATCTCTGCCTGCCACTGAAAATTGTCAATAAATTGTGCAAAGCAGAGGAGCCTGTGGGGCTGTCAGAACGCCAGGCGCTGGATTAATGTGCTCCCGGGTCTAAATCAAATAATGATCTGTATCAATTGGTGGAGGATCGGGTTTGGAAAAATGCAATAAATGAAGGCACTGTTTCCAGTTCTGAGAAATCCCCAAATAGTACTTTCACTTATTAATATTTAAGGTTTAAAGATAAAGCAGGGAACAGCCTCATGGCAGATGATATTCAAGAAGGGACTAATCTGTTGCTGAAGCTACAAAATTAATACCAAGTCTTCCAATAGTAAATTCAACCCAAGTGTGAGATCAACAACACTAAAAACAAAACCAATCCCGAACTCTATTCCTCATCCTATACGCGTGTTTATATCTGCCAAACGACTTTGGATGTTTACTGGTGTCACCGTCATAACAACACTTCAGCAAAGCAGCGCAGGTCAATTAAGTCACTCAAGCAACTTCAACGTCCCAAAGTGGTCATACAAGGGCCACAAACACTTAACAGGGCTAGTAAAAACATCTATATTTCAATGGAACCTGAGCTCCTTTAAAAAGGCAGTTTGCGCTGCCTTGATCACCTCTAGGCCTGCTTCAACAATGAATGCGTCTTCCACTCAGTGTGCGACCGGGCCACATATAGTATCATCCTAGACATGGAGGCGGAGAACAACTCCTATTCAAACTAATCCACGGAGCGCCATCTTAAGAACCTTGAAAAGTTAAAGAAAAAATGAAATGCCGCAGTCGAAAGGAAAACAAGTCAAAGGGCACTGCTTTATTTGGCTCTCTTTCTACCCACAGGATAAAAAAAAGAGTAGAAAATAAATAAATAAATCGATCCTCTCTTATCTCAGTCCAGAGGACGCCAGAGCCATTTCGAAAAGTAAAAGGTTTAAAATATGACATACAACCCTGCATCTCAATACTCTCACGGACGAACACACACACACACACACACACACACACACACACACACACACACACACACACACACACACACACACACACACACACACACACACACACACACACACACACACACACACACACACAGGGCTGCAGTTTCCATCGTGTCAAATTATCTTCCTCTGCCTTATCACTCCCGTCTGGCCCCTTCCCTGCCGGCCCTCAGCCGGGACTAATAACGCCCGTGTTCAGTCAGCCGCCGGCCCCTCGGATAGGTCAGTGGTTTCCATGCCGATGCGCTGCATGGGTATCCAGCCAAGGCCAAACATAAACAAACCGCAGTGAACTTCGGGCGGGCCGGAAGCCACGTATTGCCAGGCCGTGGTTTCGTTACCCATCCTATCCGCGTGTGCACGCTGGTGGACTTCAGTTCATAAACCAGGAGTGAGTCGGTGCACCGTGGGAACACCCATCACTCCTCTCCATGCCGGAGACTCTGCAACGCTGACCTCCAGGTGACGTCTCACTGAGAACCAATGGAGGGCCAGAGGCCGGTTAACCCCTTCCGCTCAGTGACAGACGGACGCAGAGAGCCCTCCTCTCTCACACACCAGCGGGGGCGAGACGTGGGGCAGGCTGCTCAGAGTGCTTTATGGCTAGACCACGTCTCCTCCCAGAAACTCCTTCAGGGTTCACCCGATCACAGAGCTACACACCACACTTTGTGGAGCAACATATTGATTTAACAGGTCGAGGCAGAATGACGGCAAAAGCAACAACAGTGTACCCGCGTTCAAGGGCTGTACAAGTGTTGAATAATGGCTCTCTGACGCACACATTGCAAACACGCAAACGATGGGATACAAGGGCAATTGCTGCAGTCCTGCTTCACATTGTTGTGCCATTTATTTTTTTATTAGGAATAATACAACTAATTTTATTTGCACGCATGCGCGCACACACACACACACACACACACACACACACACACACACACACACACACACACACACACACACACAATGAAAGGCACTTCTAAAGGGTGTGGGTGACTCACAATTTGCCATCCTTGAAGGAGCGGACAAAGATGTTGTCCTTCTTCACATTCATGTCTTCATGGCAGTCCGGGGAGATAACCTTGTGGTGTTTAGGGGGGGGTAGGGGGGGGGGAGATAAGAAACATAGTCAAAGAAGCGATCTGCATTTTAGATACTCTGTGTGTGCATGCATGCGTGCAGGACTGAGGAGCTCTCAAAGTACCATAACGCCCAAGGGCGATGCAACTAAAATGTCACACTGATGTCTTGCATGCTATGCGGTCTGCAGATTGAGGTAAAGAGTGCGTGCGTGCAAACCCCCCCCCCTCCCCACCGATATCGAGAGCTGCATTCCTGCAGACAACCGTTTCTCTCTCCTGGATTGCCTGCATAAACTCTTCTGCTAGCAATGTGCTCTCTCCATTTCTCTCTCGTCTCTGGCTCATTCAAATCTCCTCCACATTCCCTCTGCCTGATTGCCCCACAGCCGGCGATGATGTAAACAAAATAAGACACCACTTCTCCACGTCGATACAGTTACGCCGGGCTGCCACCAGGAGGCAGCACTGACTACAGTGGGCAGTCGGAGATGGGGAAGGCAGAACAACAAGGAGAGGGAGGCGGGTTCCTGCTGAATCCACAGGGAGGGTTAAAGGGACAGGGGCCTCCCCACCTCTAACATGCGCTACATGTGTCGGCCTGTAAACAAACAACGGCGGGCACTTCTTCGCTTGCGTGCGCCATAGAGCCCGGGAGTGCGTGGGAGGCTGACAGAGGACGGCGACGGAGTGATCGCTTGTTGGCATAAATCCTCAGTGCTTCACTCAGTGCTTCACAGTTCACACAACACTTTGGGGCAGCCAAGTGGCTCATGCCTATGTGCAAGCAGGTATCTGCGTATATCTCCTCCCTACAAATGATAAATTATCTGACGCCGGCACAGCAGTTGTCAGGTTTAAAGGCCACCGTAGTCAGAGAATGCTTCATTTGATATATGTGGTGTGTTTGTGTGTGTGTACAGTCCAGTCTAGAGTGAGATGGACTCCTGGACCAGAGTGGCTTCCTTGCAGGCGTGGGGGAGGAAGGAAGGGAGGGGGAGAGAGACAGAGCGAAAGACACAGGGAGAGCGAGAGCGAGATCTCACCAGTGCTGGGTACCACGTGGTCTTCTTCTTGTCACCAGCGGTCGCTCCCTCCACACACACCACTTTGCCAAACAGCTCTTCATTCTGCTGCTGCTCGTTCTCCTCCTCCTCGCTGGACGAAGAGGACGACTGTTCTTCTTGACTGCAGGAAGGAAATCAAAAAGGTCAACGGGACGATATGTGGAATAACATACAGTCGGGTGCCGTGATGTGAAGCTGGGCTTGGCATGACTAGGCCCCTGTTCAACCCCACCAACTTGGTGCACGTCAACACCAAGAACTGCTGTTGTTGGTTAACCCCTGCCGGAGAAGTGCTGCCTGTGTTTCGTGCATGATTCAATCCAAACCAGCCTATTGATTCGGCTGTCACAACACTGCTGGCAGCTGCTTGTTGATGCAGTTCCAGCCTGCTTACGTGGAAACATTCTACAAGCCATGTCCGAGGGGTATGTTGCCTCATCACACAAGGAGCAAGGGGGCTAATCTTGCAAAAACAACCTCCGCAATGCAAGATGAAACAGAAAGTCTGCCTGGCTTATATTTGAGATCGGACCGCAAGCTCCTTCTTTATACACACTAGGGGTGTGAACGGTCACAAATGATAATTTTTTTAAAGTGGACCACAGTCGCGCTATAGGGGGAGTATTTGTTTATCAACACGGCGGATGCGCGAGCAGAATGATCGCAAAAAGAACATTTGTTTGACCGGTTGCCATGGTTATCTCTGTGTGGTTAATTTGCAGTTGCGGTGTTGATTAGGATGTTGCCAGCTTACTGTTACATTAAACTGTAATCAGAAAAGGCATTTATATGCTATAGACCCTAGAGTATCTGTGGCATAAAGGCTGAGACGAATTTCGAATTATGAATATGTAAACTTTATGTTGAAAGTATAAGCGTCGCGATTCCCATTGAAACAATGGCGCAGTGATTATTATTTTTTTTTTACGGTTTTCGTTTACAGATTTTTCCTAAATGGTTATGACTTACTAACCGGTTACACACGTACACATGTACCCGTGCACACCCCTAATAAACACCATCTAGTGCTTTAGTCGAATCCTACCTCTCAGGTGTGACAGCACCTTTCACACTGCCCTGCCTATGATGTGGCCACTAGACAGGCAGGCTGTACTTTAACCAGGTGCTTCAATGGGCAGTCAACGGGGAGCCGAGCTTTAGTTCTGCCATGTTTCCTACGCGTGGAATGCTCCATCGGACTCAGATGCTAGCGCCATTTCTCTCTTTTTGCAGAAGAAAAACAAATGAAACTAACACTTTGCTCCAAAGTGTTCAGTATTCCTTGTGTCGTCTGATTGAGTAGTTCGTTTACCTATGTGATCAGTGTGTGTTCTTCTTACTGGAAAGATTGCTTTAATCTGCTTGTCAAACTATACAAATCTGTAATGATTGCCAACATGCTTTGACTTTACACTCAAAACAGATCTCAGGCAGACTTCTGCAGCAGTCGACTGTAGCGCTCGCTAGTCTCCAACTCAATTAAACATCAATGGAATTCACACCCTGTCTTCAGAGCAGGGTCTGGATCAGACACAGGCATCTCAAACTTAGCACTGAAAGGTAGTAAAACATGAAAATGCAATACTATTAAACAGATTTCAGATCAGGTTTCTCTCCCCATGTCTCCGTGTCCTTCAAAGCATGGCAGAGAGAGAGCGAGAGCGAGAGCGAGAGAGAGAGAGAGCGAGAGCGAGAGAGAGACACGAACGAGTGAGGGAGGAACGACTGGAGGAAAACCAGAGTGGAGCAAGGGGCCTGAGAGCTGGAGTGAGAGCCCTCTATTTATGCTTCACCGGGCCGGCTGCAAGCACAGTTCACATCTTACACAACGCCTGGAGGCAATCTAAATCAGTAAATCAGCCAAGCTGTTTCTACTACCGCCACCACAACCTTTAACAGAGCAACAAGAGCAGAAATCTTTGAATCACACGTGTAACGCCACGAGTTCAAACCAAAACACTAAGATAAGCAGTAACAGTAATGTAAGTAAGGAATGAATCCCTAAGTAAGGCAAAGGATAGGAGGACTACCAAACCAAACAAACAACACTGGGCTTGGTCGAGTGAAACTAAAGTGGGCCAAGTCCTCTCAGGCAGGCAGCAGGTCGGGAGGCTAAGACACATCTGGAGCGGCTCCAAGTCAAACGTACACCAACCACGGGGACCCGGAGCGCCATATTGATATTTCTCTTGGAGCCATTCGGTAGGGGGAGGGGGGTGACGCTGGTAAATCAGATTCTGAACCACAGAGGACTCCTCTTTATACCGAGTAGCCTCAGTTATCCTCCACAAAAAACACGACTATCAGAAACGACCATCGGAATGGAAGTTATGGGAGGAAAAGCCAAAACTCCAGCCCCAGGCCCCTAGGCATGTGCCGCGTCCACGCTCCACAGGCAAGGCTTCCATTCTGGCTCCGGCGCCCGATTAGGGAGCGGGAGGAAGTGAGCGTAAACTCAATCTTCTGTGTGCCTTCGGTGGCCGATTGTAACGCAGCAGAGAGAGAGAGAGAGAGAGAGAGAGAGAGAGAGAGAGAGAGAGAGAGAGAGAGAGAGAGAGAGAGAGTGAGATTGAGAGTGAGAGAGAGAGAATATGCATGTATATGATAGAGGGAGCGGGGGAGAGTGAGCTGAAAGAGGATGGGAGAGAAAAAAAGAAAGAAAGAGAAGAGAAGAAGTGACCCGAGGAGATTTAGGTTTTTCCTCTACTCAGTTAAAACAGACATGACCCACGCACTACAACTCCCATCAGCCACCGGGAGCGCTACGGAAAGGGAGGGAGGACACTTACACAGGGTTGGAGCGTCGGCCGCGGTTGCCCTTCTTGCCGATGACGGGCGTGCCGAAGTGCTCCGGGTTGGTGAGTGGTAACCGGTCCAGGGTCTGCGGGGGGGGAAGCGGGAACACCGTTAAAGGGACAGTGAGCGCACAGTAGCGTGAGACCGTTAATGGAACACCGTTAAAGGGACAGTAAGCGCTTGCAGGATCAAATCGAAGCCAACAGGAGGAGGGGGAGGAACACGACATATCGTACGATGGGGTAATTAAAGAAGTGTGCCGTGCTGGATGTTATCAGGGCGGACGCCTTAACCCGGCCTGACGTTGATTGCTTTTTATAGGGGCTTTGTTGCTGTGCTCTGACAAGTCTCAATTGGCTGTTCGTTTGTAGTGCTCTGCTAGCCAACCTAGCAGAAGGAACTCCTGCTAGGGGGTTTAGAGGGAGTTTATCCCTGCCTGTCCATAGGGCTTAGAGTGGGGCTGTGTGCCGTCCAAACCCATTTCGACATAAGCCGTGGAAGCAACAGCGAGATTGTAATTGTGATAAATGGTACTAAACTATATTGTCTTGACTAAACCCCTTAAAACAGTTTGTTTCCACCAAGTTTACACCGATATCTGAAATACCACGAGTGGTATCAACGGCAAATATCACTTGCCGTTTAAACACAAAAACCTCAAAAAGGGATCCTTCCTTTACAGTCTTTTAAAGTAAACAGTGGTTTGCTTCAAGGGACAAAAGTGTGCACAGTGTTCCAGTGAGGACGAAGGACAATTCCCTTCTTAAACTAAGTTGTGGGTGCGTGTGGGAGTGCAGGACGAAGACGTGACAGGGACTCGCCTCGCTCTCTGCAAAGTGCCGTGCTCCTTTCAGGCACAGAGAGGACCGCCGCAGGGTCTTCTCGTCACCGTCGTCAAACACTGCAGAGATGAGGGAGAGCAATTGTAAGCCGCGCTGCTGTATGTAGGCCAGGAGTCCGTGCAAACACACACACACACACACACCACACCACACAGACAAACACACAAGCACACCCCACAACACGCAGACAAACACGCAGACAAATACACACGCACAAACCACACCACACAGACAAACACGCCAACACAGAGTACACGGCCACACTCATTCTTCCTCCTCTTGAACACAGACTTCTGGTTTTAACGATGAGACGGATGATAACACATTTTTGGCAGCTTCCCCCCAGACTGGGGAAGATCCTGCACAACAGCATGTGACCTTAGAGCTGGGTAAGCATTTCAAGGACGCCCCCCGCCCCTCAAAAAAACGGAACAGTGGAAAGTAAGGGGGGGGGGGGGGGGGTGTGGGATCTTGGCGCAACCTTACCAGGTAAGCATTTTAGCTGGATGCCAAAAATAAAATCACCTTACAACGATGAGCAGTGGTTAAGAACTGTTTCTGTGCGTGTGTGTGCGTATGTGTGCAGTTAAGCACTGTGTGTGTCCGTGCCGATTAGAACAGTTTGTGCGTGTGATTGCCTGCAGTTAAGGACTGTGCGTGTGCGTTACTCACCAACAGTGTATATACTGGCATCGGTCAGCTTATTGATGGTAGCCTCTTGGTAGACCCCCTCCTGGTTCTTCACTTCCACAACGGCCCCCACCTGGAGGAACAGCATAGGACCAGTAGTGAGCTTTGGTTCACTGTCATGTAACCAGAGATGGGCTAGCCTAGCTCTGAATGCTACTGCATCGGGTTCACAAGATAACTATTAAGGAGGGTAATTAAAAACACTGGCCAGCTGTACAAACATCAATCACTGAGTAGAATCAGGGGAGAAAGGTTCTACTTGACAAATTGCCATTCGCTCAATATGCCCTCAATACAACCTTTTCCGCTGCATTAGATCGTGCGAAACACAAGCAATTTTCTATGTGTTCACACGTCCAGCCGATGCTGTATATGCAATCCATTTTTCATACACTTCTACTCCCACTCAAATCCCATTTTAGATTTTTCTTTTGTTTAAAGGAATAACAGCTACGCTCTTTGAAAGAAATATATATCTATATATATATATACACGATCGAATAGGCTTACCTTCAGAGGCCCTTTGATGTGTTCATCTTGTACCTCGGCGGTCGACAGATCAGGCTTAAAGGTCACCTAGGAGAGAGAGGAGAGGGGGGCTCATGAGCAACAGGAGTAAATAAAGCCAGAGAGAGCCCCCCATATGAGAAGACCTCTGGGGCTGTGTAGGTTAAACCCTCGCTGCCCGGGCAGCATGCGGTCCCTGCCTCCACCATCGCCCTACTGGCTAGGGGGGAAACAAAAGTGAAAATAAAAAAAAGTGAAAGTGATAACAAAACAAATAAACACAACATGAAAAACAGCCTGCATTGCTGCAATGGATAGCTGAATGGGGGTGTCCACAATAGACTGCTGAAGACCCTTCCCATTTCGCCTCCCCAAAAACAGAAAAACGCAACATGAGAAATCGCCTGCAAAACTTCACCAGGAGAATGTCAGCGGTCTGTTGTGAATGTTAAATGGGCCGGGCTGGTGTGTGACTCTCCCTCCATCCCGGGAGTCTACCCCCCACCCTCACATAGGCTCTGTGAGGCCGAGTAGATCCTAATCTCATCACGCAGGGGGTAATCTAGCATCCACACCACAACATGATGAACTACACCACCGCAGCAGTCCGAAGTTCGTCCCGCATGGGGGGGAAAAGGGGCGATAGCAGGGGAGTGTAGACATGGACATGAACCTAAAGGGTGTGTCTAGGCTTGTGTTGAGCTTGTGCATAAGCAGAACACAAGCCTAGAGCAAACATTGGTTTTACCCACTTTAATTCTCTTCCCTCACCTTGTATATCCAATAGAAAATGCCAATTCTTTGGTTTGTTCTTTTTATAGAATTGTTTTCTGTTTAGGAGCGTGCGCTACAGGAATAATGCACAGGCAACGCAGGCTGCGTAGGTGGGACACTGAATACTTTACTGCAGATGTAATTGCTGAACACTCACTGGGGATGTAATTGAGTGAGGAACACTGTCTTAGTAAGTGTCCCTTTTCGGATGGCCACATATTAGTCCGGCTCAGACCGAGAATATTCAGATATTCCTTGGATAGGTCGCAATAACATATCGCCATTCTAATAAAATCACAATACAAATCGTGGTGGCATTCAATCATCGTGATATCCTATCGTGAGGTCCCTTCCAAATCCCGTCCCTACCAATGACCTCCCCGTATTTAGTGATAAACTCAACCCAATTAAACTAGCATACGGTTGAGTTTCTACTGAGTTGGTGTGCGCTCAACCCTGTGCGGTATGACTGGGACGGGCAGCGTTTCCCCCTGGGTGCTGCTGGGTAAATGAAAGCACAAACTGCCAGCCGTGTATCCCTTTCATGTCCCACGCTCTCACTCAGGATCATTTCCAGCAGAGCAGCGCAGAGGAGCCGAGCTAAGTAAAGCTTGTGTGTCTCTTCTCTTGTCTGTAAAGAAAAACAAGCCCGCTGGCATCAAAAACCAGACAGCCCTCCATCTCCTCCTCTTCATCTTCCTCCTCCTCTCCACTCCTCTTTCTGAATTGTGCAACAGCAGAAGAAGCACTGGCTAAGGTCTCACTGTACGAGGTCAGTTAGGATGGGGGGGGGGGGGGGATCAGGAGATCAGGAGGGTAATAACAAAACAAATCTGCAAAGATAAGGAGACAGACACCTCAGCTTTCAGGTCATAAAAGACAAAGCAGGAAGGGAAAGGTTATATAAAACCCGGCCCTCTGCACAGCTTCGGAGATAATTGCATTCTCGCGCCACAGATGAGAGGAATTCCCCATCTCGCTTAGGGACCGGCGAAAAGCCTCTCCTCTCCAAGACAAAAGGGAAGAGAGAGAGAGAGAGAGTGAGAGAGAGAGAGCGAGGGCGAGAGCGAGACAGGTGTTGCTCACCAAAAGCACTGGCTGAAGGCATGTCATAACACCCGGCTATTGTTAAGTAGGGCCATATGAAATCCGTTTTATTTTTTTCCAAATTCCGTTTTATTTTTTTCCAAATTCCGTTTTTTCCGTTTTAATTTTCATTAATTCCGTTTTTACACTTAAAATCATCAGAACGAGTGTCAAATAAGTGCGAACGAATACAATTTAATCAGATAGAAGACTACATTTATTAAAACATCACAACATTGCACTGTTTTTAGTGCTTCAAATAAAAACATGACATAAATATTAAAGTGCTTATAAACTCTTTTTTTATAAACTCATATTGTTGTTTGAAGGGGCGTGCCCTGGCTACGGCGTTCATTGTTTTTCATATGGATCTTGGACTTCAAGTGGTCATCGCACGTATCTTTGCGTTTCCAATCGATAGTATGTTGACATATTCTACAAAACACCTGAGTGATAGAAGTGTTTTGGATATTGTTCGGCTCTGAATTTGGGGTTAGAACCGAATTACGGGCGCTTCAACTTCTTCTTCGGCTTCTTGTTTCCCGGAGCGGGACCTATTGTTTGCGTGGAGGACCGGGGATTTTTTTTTAACATGTTTAACTGTTGCATGTTATATGTGCTGAAGAACAGGAACCTGCTGGAAATCAGTTATTTTACTAAGACAGGCCCGTTTTAAATTGTAACTTTGTTACTTTTAATACTTTCCTGCTTAATAAAAAAAAAAAATATTAAAAAAAATATATATATATATTATCAGTTGATTCCGTTTTTATTGTCCAATTCCGTGATTCCGTCCGCGTTTTCGCTATCGCGGATTTCATAGGGCCCTAGTTAAGCCACCAGCTCAGCACTCTGTGTGTAGCCGAAATTAAAACTAGGCTTTCTTCATTCCTACACAAGGGCATGTCTACTTGGATGTAGCAAAGGATCCTGCAACATGGCGTGCAGAATTGGAGAGAGAATGGACCTAGATTTAGTTGCAGAAATCCATGCGAGAGAGTGCCAACTAAAGCCTTATACCACACTTGTCTGCTCATTCTTAGCTTATTTCAGGGCTTCTTCAGAACAGAGGTGATTAAGGAACACCATTACAGAGCAACCGATGTGAATTGTGAACCTGTGGTTAAACTGAAGGTAAAACTAATTTCCTCCTCCACAGCCCTGACAATGGTGCCGTAACCGCCCATGGCATGCATGCACTCCGTGAGGATACGGCACTATGAAGGCCAGGGATTACCTATGCAAACATTCTGGGGGTAACACCAGGTCGTTCAAGCCAGGGTTTTTGTCAGGGAGGGCTCTTTACAAATGTGTTGGGCGGGTGTTTCAACCGCTCATTAGGCGTAATGCCACAACAGAAAAAAAAACACTCGACTGACTCGGGTGCCCACGTTGTCAGATTAATGAACCAAAGTGAGAGAGAGGCGGAGAGTCTCTCTCTATAGTGTATAATATCTGAAACCACAACAACCCACAACTAATTGCCATGATCCAATGATTGCGTAACAGAGTGTGCGATTAGAGTGTGTTTACTCAATACGTAACGACCCTCTCCGACACGCGTTACTGTACCATAAGCTACTAGTGTAGGTCCCAGTGAAGGTGCCATTAGGCTAATTTCAACACAGATCTGCAGACCTGTGATCTTTATGGACACGTGTTCAGGAAACCGTTTGTCTCTGGGTAATGTGAGTACAACAAAACAACAAGCAAAGCTCCAGATGCTTCGCTGGTACCACAGACATCTCATGCTTTAGTGTGTGGAAGGAATCACAAGACAGCCGGGAAGCAAAACCGTGTTCCACCCACACGGAGCCAAGAGATCAGTCTATATGATCACCCAAATGCTCAGGTCCACAGGGGAAGAGAAGAGAGAGAGGCAGAGAGAGAGAGAGAGAGAGGCAGAGAGAGAGAGAGAGAGAGACAGAGACAGAGACAGAGACAGAGAGAGAGAGAGAGAGAGAGAGATCACCAGCTGAAGCAGCTGTTGGCTGCGGCTGAGGTAGTAGGTGGCTAGGAGACCGTGAGAGACTTCAAACATGTCTAAACCGTAGCTCTAACATGCATGGAGAACATCTGAACGCTATACATGGTCTCTTGCACAATGTTTCCAATTCAAGAGGGAACGACAAAAAACAAGGGTCTTATATTGGGACCGCCCCCAGCAGAAAGAGATTAAATGCAGCTCTAGTGGCCACGTTCTGACACATAAAGTGGGAGGAGCCTCATGGTGCCACGATAACCATGTCCCGAGGCAGAGTGCCTTTCAGTGTGAGGAGAGACGGTGGGACCTACCTTAGCCTTGACCAGTCTCTTGGCCATCTTGATCTTGGCCTCGCAGAACGCCCCTCGGTACTTCGCGCTCACGTCCGTCCCTACCGTGAGGTAGGGGGGCTCATCCAGGGTCTGCGGAGGGGGGGGGGGCGACACAAGGTGGTCAAGTCATGCAATGCAAACCCATGAAAACAAACAGCAAACAGTCCCGGAGTGGACTTTATGAGTAGACAGCGGTCTAACAGTAATGACAAGAGCAATATTCTTCTAACCCCAACCAGATGGGTGATGCCAACCTGGTTCATGAGTCATCCGGGTGCAAACACATGTACACTCGCTCACTCACACTCTCTGCTGCACATGTCAGGGGGAGGGGGGGGGGGTGAAAAGCACACAGCAGAGAGAAGGGACAACTGGTAGGATGGCTTTGGGGAGCAGCAGCTTCCCGGGACAAATAGCAGCGTCTCTTGCGTCATCGAAGGGTATTTACGAGGTGACTCAGGATTCAGGAACAGTAGGAGTGAACACAGAGTAAACCGAGAAGCCTTTGGCGGAGGGGCCTGCTGCTATTCAAAATGTGCAGGGTTTAAGGCTTCAGCTCCAGGCACAAGGACAATTGGTCTGAATTCCTGAGGCACCTTTTCTTTTGAAAGATGTGGCTTTTTACACGGTGCATAACCGTTATTTAGTAGTCATATGCATCTTAAAACTTGGATCTGCAGTGATTTGGTGCAGTTCATCTAATCCAATGCAAACTACAAGGGGCCAGGCTCAATATAAATGGTTCTCTCAAAATCGGGAGCTTTGAAGATGGAGGAAAGGCTCACGATTCATTACAGTGTGGTCCTCATGGCTCATTCCAGTGAGGCATTACTAAACTATGGCACAGTAGGTGAGGTCAGAGACTCCCCAACCCTCCACAAGCCTTCACATCGGATGACTTCAGCCTGGCTTAATGATCGCTTCCTGACACGGCTGCAAATGGCCGTGTTTATGCCATTGCACAACATGTCATGCACGGAGTCTCTGTTGCTGCTGCACGTCGCTTTCCAAATAAAATGTATCAGGCACCTAGATCTATGTAGATCAAAACACTCGTACTCGACAAAAAGTGCAAGAACTAAAATAAACAGTGCGTGTAATGCGTCAGGGGCTTTGAGTTCTTTAACTTATTTTAAAGGGCAACCTCATTATTTCCACATTAGTCTCCCAGCTTCTAGGGGCCGTTGCCAAGAAATTGCCTATTTATTGCCTGCGAGCGTACGCACGGCGGTTCAACAGATTCATGACCACGTTAATGCCCTAAAAGAGAGCCGTGTGCTTTGCATATTTGCCAAACAACCTGTTCCCAAGCGAAATACAACCGTAAAAACGACTGGGCAATATCATTCAACGATGAATTCTCCCAATGGAGAAATACGGCATGGCTAGCTATGGTGACTCAAAAACACTCAATGCTCAACACAAAATATACAAATGCTAAGGAGCTACTCTGGCTGCCAGCAAGGGGCCGTGGAAAAAACGGGGGGGAAGTTCTGTTCAACAGAGACCGCGTGCAATCAACAGATGGCCTGATGCATATTTATGAGTGTTGGCAGGTAACTATAGGCACTAACCCATAGATCAGCATTCAGCCTGCTCTGGTAGCTTTAATCTATGTTTAGCAAGCTTAAACAGAGTGTTTCCATCAAGACTATGATCATCATTCAGCTTTCCTAAGCCATATGGCTTCTCGCTGAGAGTGTTAGCTGGCTGAAGCTAGCATGCAAGACACAACAGTAGTCCAAGCTGGTTGGAGATCGCAATAAGTGCATTGAGAAGAACATCATTTTCCTAATGACAATGACAGAGAAACCCTTAAGAACAGCTCCTCTTAGCTAAACCATGTTGCTTTCGTGTCCACTTCAATATCCAGATTGTATTTACATAGACCGTGTGCAGTGCTGTTCTACGTGAACCATCGCTAAACCTGACAGAGACCGAGCTAAGAACCTGCTGACTGAACAAGGAGCTTCATTGTGCAGAATGGTTCAGGTGCACAGTTGCTTATTAAAGCAACATCACAGCCTCTTTTACATGGCGATATCCAGTGCTGAAGTGTTAATTTGTCAGTTCAACTCATTTTCATTCCACTGTTATTCAACCGACACAGCTAATTTTTTCTTGTTGTGAGTAGTGATGGATAGATCTAAAAGATTATTATTTGTAATTGCTTATCATTGGCTGTAAGCTATAGCGTTAACGACTTGTGATCATTAAGGGGGTGAATGGAGAGGCTTGGAGGTAGGGCAGATAATTAATAATGTTCCGTTATACCCCCATTAAAAATAAAGAAGGCTTTCCAATTGTGTAGTGATATGCTTCTAAAGTGAAGCCAGGGAGGAATTTGAAATACTAGTCAATTGGGGACATTTAATTAGATGAACACTGTGTGCAGTGCACCAGCAAGCGATAAATAAACACCAAATGAGCTTGATTATAGTGTAATAACATAATTTGGTATTTTTCTAGAATGGGACAATTTGTAAAAGGATAGATAACACTGGTTACACTCCCACTTATCACAAAACATCGCTTCAGATCCAACACATTCCACGGAACAACAAGTCGAAGGACTTGTGTGCGGGTGTTTGATGCTTTGAAAAGGCTCCCGTCTAACTAATGAACAAAACTGAGTTAACATGCGCGATTCAAAGCAATATATATGTAGAGGCGGTAAAGTGGTTCTCTACAACAAGCTTACTAAAAGGCGTGAGGAAAGCGAGAGGAGGAACTACAGACCCTGAATGTATTCAGCAGGCTATTAAAAACAAGCTGACGGGAAGCCTGGGACATTTCGGAGAGACGGCAAAACAAAAACACAGAATCACCACTTTCTCATTCAACCAACCACAGCATGACAAGCAGAACGGCAGATAGTATCATACACGGAAGAGCAACAAATCCTGTTTGACCATATGTTTCCTTGTTGATGTCTTCATACTGCTAGGCATGTTCTCTTTTAAACCATCGCACAGCCCTGATTAAGACACGTGAATCAAACGTGAATCTTTTTAAGGTTCCAGATGGAACAGATTCAAGACTGGAATTGTAAGGAACAGAATTGCTCATGTTTTTTTTGTGCCGCGGCGTGGACAAATTGCTTTTCCCGTGACAAGCCCCAGTCAAGGCAGGGCAATGTCCTGCTGTTGTGAGGCTGCTGGGGTTCTGGCAGATGGGGTTCAGAGGCAGAGTCCAGTACACTACCGCGTGCACACAGCCCCTCCGGATAAACCCCCATTAGAATTAAGTGCAGCTTGGCCCCATACCTGTTGATCCAGACAACACCAAGTTGACATGAAGCAGCTCTTCCTCCTCTTTACACCCAACACAAACAAATACGATAGCTACACGCACACACAGTCCATAACTACACGCACACACAGTCCATAACTACACAGTCTACTGCTCACATACACAAATCAGTACTCGCATGAAAACACACTCACACAGTCCTTAACCACTGCTCACACAAACACAGACCAGGCCTCATATGTGTGTGAGGCGCGCGTGCGCACGCACGCACACACACACACACACACACACACACACACACACACACACACACACACACAGACACACACACACACACACACACACACACACACACACACACACACACACACACACACACACACACACACACACACCTTAACAAAGAACGCTCTTTGCATCCTCAAAAAGAACCCATCTAAAATAGGATGGCTGAATGGTCCAGAGTGGGAGGGGGCGATGGGGTTATCTAGACAGCTGTGGCAGCCAGACCTCCCCGACTCAACAAGGGAGGGCTGATAACCAACTATTGGCCAGATTTACATTGGTCATGCTCGCATGCCAACACAAATAGAGGGGTGTTTGTGGTTTCCATTGATAACAACACAGCCTCAACACATACACAACTCTCTGTGTGTGTGTGTGTGTGTGTGTGTGTGTGTGTGTGTGTGTGTGTGTGTGTGTGTGTGTGTGTGTGTGTGTGTGTGTGTGTGTGTGTGTGTGTGTGTGTGTGTGTGTGTGTGTGTGTGATTATGTAAACGGGATATCATTCTGCTTATTGAAATTACTACTTTTACCTATTTCTACCAAAAAAGCAATATTGTGAAATTGTGTCCTTTATTTGTTTTCTAGTCAGAACTCACACACACACACAGTCACACACACACAGTCACACACACACAGTCACACACACACACACACACACACACCCCCCCCCCCCCCCCTAACTAATCAAGTGGACCAAGTTCAAAGAGGCAGAATTCCTGGACCGGCTGGGAGGCGGATACTGGACAATATACACTCTCCCACTGAGACGGTGCAGCACCTAGTCGGCTTTGGCCTGAGGGACATCCACGTTTTATAGGGAGGAGGGGGGGGGGGGGGGGGGTGAGGTTAACTGGAGAGACTGGCTCTTTTACAATTTGGCTCACACCACCCATGTGGAAAAATACTCTCTTGGAATTCACGGTTGATTAGACCTTCATAAGTGTGTGTGGCAGACAGGGAGGACAAGAACACAGCTGGGGCAGGCGTGGAAACATTACACTGCATAGTATCGTTCAACACTGACAGGACTGTGGTGAAACACGCAGCAGGCCATGGTCAAAGCAAAAGTAAAAGCAGGCAGGCTACACAAGAGGCGATGCTCCTTGCACTGAGGTAAAACAGCGATTGGTTAACCAGTGCTCTGGAACTGCAGGTGGCCTGACCCTGAAAAAGGGTATGTCCACAGCAATCATGTTACTGGGGAGTAGGGATGGGCAAAATGATTCTTTTCCGGGAACTAGTTCTTTCAGATCAGTTCACTATAACGATTCGTTTATTTGATTCGTTCGTTTTGATTCGTTCGTTACGTGAGATTACATCTTAAAAAAAATAAAAAATAAAAAAACTTTTTTTTATAATTTTTTTTTTTATTAATTGGTCATGGGTCCGGATAGGACCGTCGAGACCGCAGTCCGCCGTTTGGAGATGCCTGCTATACAGTATGTCAAACGTCCCACCAATATTTATACCACTTGCTTACTCTCTATATTTCATTCATGGTTTTACATTTATAATTTTATTTTACTTTACATTTAATTCTTCATTGTTCAGGCATTACAGAACTTGCATGGTCATAAATAAAAAATACGAACTGCAGTTTAATTTCTTTGATTGTTCTTAAATTTACGTAGAATGGAGCAAAGACTCCTGGGATTGGGAAATGTGTTTATCCAATAAACAGATGGAGGTCAAGTCTATTTTCGAAAAAATGTAGGGGGATATATGAGTCGAATGGTATGACCCAAGATACGTCAGACAGAGAAAGCGCGCATATTCGACGGTACCGCCTTGTCATTGGTTTACCCAGGTGCCATTCCAACACCATTGCTACCTCTCATTGGCTGAATCTTTGAGAAAGTTGTAGACTCAATCAATGGAAGTCGCGGGGAGACGGAGCTCTGTTCGTTTGTATATTTTATTTACGTGACCATATGTTTGGTTTATGTTAAAAAAAAAGAATCAAAGAACCAGTTCTTCTTGTTTTGGAGAACCAGTTCTTGTCGTTCACGTTCGGGATTCGTTCGTTGTAACGAATCAGTCGCGACCGACACATCCCTACTGGGGAGGCATAAGGAAGTACGGGGTGTGTATGATGGTCCCGGAACCACACAAATATACCCGATCCATAAACACATTCACACAAGACCTTCATCCGTCAGCGGGCTTACAGATCTCAGGGACTTAAGTGCTAGTAGGTTATTTTTCTGATCACTGCTGATATGAATCCACTGCTGTAGTCATGAGGACCTTATGCACAATGGGCTCAATCCGCTGACAAGGCAGAAGCAGTTCTGGGGGGGGGGGGGGGGGGGGGGGGGGGAAGCGAGCGAGAGCGCAGAGTCAAGACGATGCCTTCGAAAACACTCCAGCTATGCCGGGGGAAGGAACGCAGCGGAGGAGACGAGAGCAGAGCTGAATTGGCTCGGCTGAATGCAGACTCTCTGCTGGGTAATTTATAACAGGTGACTCTTCACCGCATGAGTTTGAGACCATTCACTGGTGGTCACAACGGCATACAACAGTCTTAAAGAGAAAGTATATTATCAAAAACTGCCATTATTATTTTATGGTTATTATACATGTCGTATATAAGTTGATTCATACCATGATTTCGTACTATTCAGATCGAGGATGTTAATTTGTTTCCCGGTACCGATTCCGAGATGTTGCGATGAGAAGCCATCCGTTAGTGTGAGGTATGGCTCACAGATGTGCTATTAGCTCCAGTGAAACGGGGACGAACCATCCCCAGAAAAAACATGTTTGTAATGCAATGAACCAACTGAAGGCATACCAGGACAACTGACCCTTGCATTTGCTGCACTGCGATTGAGGGAGTGTTCGTTAATGGTGTGAACTATAATTTGAATGTGCATTAGTATTGGCCCTCGAAACTTAGCCATCCCGCAAAAACCACAAAGGGATACACTCGGCGGAGTTAATGAAATAATTGTTTGTGACACGCCAGATTCTCCGGTAGACGGGCGTCTTGTTTGCTGAACTAAAGGAAAATGTAATCGGCATGAAGGGAGGAATTAAGCCTGCACTCTTAGCAGACTGGCTCACACGTACAATAATCCTGTTGTGAATCACTCCTTTGTCCAGGCCGCCTCGATAACAGTGACGAGAGCTTTGGCACCGGTTGCCTTGGCGATGCCGTAGTTGGATTTAGACTACAGGGTAAGAAACCATGCTTGGCTCATTTGATCTGAACATGAAATCCCCCGAAGGACCAGTCCAACATATTAAGTGGAAGAGAAAGGTGGGCCATGACCTGAAATAACAGTGTGCCAATATTTAAGATTATCAAAAGGTTATAAAATCCATACTATTTAGATTCAATTCAACTTTTTGGATTATGCACGGATAGTTGCAGCGTAATAACTGGTGCTTGCGGTTTGGGAACAGATGCTTCACACTGGAGTGATACGGTACAACAGGTATAATATCATTTTAATATCCAAGATCACCACAGGGCTATAACTAACGTTAAGGAGTTCACAGTATGATCCTTGAATCTTGATCCACGATTCAAAGTTTAGATCAAAAGACATGGAGACACCAAGCCTTAAATAGTTGGATCGCTGTGTGGAGAAAATTGTGCGTGTGTAAAAGCGGGAGAAACCGTTGGGAGGATGGGTGTGCTTAATGAGAGATACCACAGTATTGCTTGATCTAGATGGAAGAGCCTGCAAGTTATACAATGATATTTTGGTGGAGGTTGGAGGTGTGTGCATTTGTTAGGTTTTGCTTTCAATAAATGTATTTTGTTTATTTGATAATGACTATGTAATGGAAGTAGCACTATCCAATATTTCTATTTTCTAAGATGAGCACAGATCCGACAGTCCAGAAGGTTACACAATACCAGAAAAAAAGAAGTAAACAGTTTTAAGAGGATTCTAAACCATTCAAGAAGATCCAAAAGGTTATAGTGAAACAGTGTCAACCGCAGGTAGAACTTATTTTCATGCATTATTTTCAAGCGTTTTAACCAAGCAAAAGTCACAGGAAATTTAGCCTGTTTGAGTCGCATAAATATAAAAATATTTTGTGTATAATTTGCCGATCAGTCAACGATGACTCTGGCCTGACGAATCACAATGGACTACGCTAAAACTAAGTTGAGGACAGTCCTAGTTCGGAGTAAATGTAAATTTCCTAAGATGAATATGAATATTAAAGACATTTTTAGTATCTGAATTATGTTTGGCTTGTTGGCTCATTAATCAAAATATAGTCTAGTCTGTGTGCGCATCATTGAGTCCTCCTCCAAGTGCTGCCATTACTAAGCCCAAAGAATCGATGTGCTACCCCCTAACTTCACCCAGCCATAAAAGGTAGGGTAGGCAATTCACTTTAGAAGCAGTTTGTCATATTTGTTGAAATTCTCTTTACATTACAACAGCAACCAGTAAATCAAATGCTCAGACGATTTGTATTTTCTTTGGCTGTCGCAGGCCTGTGATAAACCAATCCAATAATTTAACTCGGCCTGAATGAAGTGATTGGAGGGATGGGCATTCGATAAGTTGTCTTAGTAGATCGTTGGGAGAATTAACGATCAATTAGTCGATTAATCGTTAATATTTTACATTAAGTTCTGACCAAGTATAACAGCACCGGGACTTTTAACTATACATGTATCACTCCGCTGTTTACGTTCTGCTAGCTAGTGTGTGTGTTGCTTTGCAACAGTTCAGTCCCAGTCGCGGATCCATTTGTGTTGGCGGTGCCAAATAAATCATTAAATAAACAAACAAATGTTAACTAATTAATGGTCCTTGTAGAACTGTTGTATAAAAGCAATATCACACCCGAGGTCGTGCTGTTGTAGTGAATATCAGCACGGCTGTGAGATTATCTTCGGCACAATCACAGCCGTGCTGATACAACGCACTCCCTCTCGTGTGATATTGCTTAAGTATTTATAGCCAGGCTATAGTCAAAATGAAATTAAAATACAAAAACAGCGTGTTTTCCTCATTGGGATCTTTATTATTAGATGAACAACTCAGTTAAACCAGATCCGTTCAATAGTTATGCGCTACTCTTCTCTAAGCAACGGAGCCTGCAGCTCGAAACCGGTGCTCATAAACATAACAAAAAGTAAACACAACCTTAGTTTCTTCCCAAAATAATAACAATAATAATATAAAAAACAATCATGTTATAACTTAACCAAAAATATATTATACTTAATTTGGACAGGTTTTGCCAAATGCAACGCAAAATATAAAAAAAAAAGGAGAAAGAAGGCCGAGAACAATGAATTAGGCTTAGTAACAAAGCTTCTGAAAATAGAACCAGCTGTAACTCGCACAACTTCAGCACCAGTCTACGTATTTTTGTTCAGAAAGATGAGCGTGTTGACATGCTGGGGTCAGACGCGACCGCAGCCTGGTGACCTCAGCCGCCGAAAACACCCGCTCTGAGGGGACCGACGTTGCCGTGATGCACAAATACCTCCGTGCTAACTTGGCAACAGCTATCCACCAGCCTGTAGGGGTGCAATCCAGTGGATTTATTTCTGCTTCGATGCCAACCTCGCCTTGAGTGGTAGGCCTATAGTGCTCCCCAAAAAGTAATTTTTTAAATCATAATGGTCCCACACCCGACTTCGCCGTGGCCTCGTCCGCTTCATGATTACTTTTGAAATACATCGCCGTGTTCCAATATCCATACTATCAGTACTTACTAGCCTAAGTTTGAGTACGTAGGGCGTTCCGAATCAGATCGGCCGAAAATAAATGTACTGAAAGGACCCGGATGTTGTACTCAAAACGGTCAAATCGCAAAGTGTGTGGCGATGTACACTTTTCGTACTCAACGGCAGGCAGCCATCTTAGCTACGTAGCGGAAAAGGGCGGAGCCAGGCTGAGCCAAAGTCGGCGCATTTTCCACACAGCCTGCATTAATAGTCATTTTGTAGTTTTTATAGCTTTTTATAGCTGCTAGGCGTAAAGTGTTCACCGTTCAAAGCGGGATGTTAATTGCGGGGGAGGAGCCGCAAATTTAAATATAGCCCCCATGTGGTAAAATGTTTAATTGCCCACTGCATTAGTTCAATCGATGAAAAATGTACATAATCAACGCAATTCTTAACGCTCAATTAGTCAATCGTCGATTAAACATGCCCATCCCATGGCTTACCCGGGCGTCTACCAACCCGGTTACCTGTGCACACCTTGCCCGTGTACTTATTGCGCATGACTGGAGTCTTCCACAACGTAAGGCAGACCTAATGCTAAAGCAATTCAACAAAGCACGCGTTTCATGGCTTTGAAAGCGAGGCCTGAAGGGAGGGTCGGAATCTTTTCGGTTGGATGCTTTCAAAAATCAAGATCACTCTGGCTGCGGTCTCCCAATGTACCCTAACTTTGAAATCTAAATTGACCTGGAAGTGCCTCCTGTCGCACACGTTTTATAACTCTTTACACTCGTGATCAAATGAAAGTAAGGTAGCATACCCCGACCCAACACCCAGCTCTGCGGTCTCTTGACCTTTGTGTTTATAGCCGTGTAAATCCCTCGTCAGAAAAAAAAGATGCTATGCCGAGTAGGGATACAATTCTGTCATTTTATAACAGATAATCAGCACTAATACCCTCAATGGAGAACACAACGCAAATGCACACCAGTGTGTATTTCATCGTTGGCTTGTCGTTTGAGCACACTGCGCCAGGAGAAGCATCTGTAATATTGGACATGAGTAGTTTGAAAATCTGACAATAACATGGAGACAACACTATGTGCATTGCTGATAAAATGTTACTGATCCAATATAAAATATAAAACCATTTTCACAACAACGATGGCGAATACAACCGCACAACCGAGAGCTACAATCTAAATCAGTGCTGGCACTGTGTTTCCAGACCATGAATTATTTGGCATCAACTGTGCCTCAAATTATATAGGCATGTAAGAGAACCACCCAGTGACCTGACTACTGGCTTCGTAACACCTCACTATTGTGAAGTGTTCATTATAACCCCAACTGAGCATAGTTGGTGGACGAGAACAGCCAAAAGTCCATAAATATTTTATAATAAATTCTCTCTTAACACGTCTGAGCGATGTTTGTTAAATCTGTGGGAAACCGAAGTCCACCTATCCATTCAATACATCATTTAAAAATAATTCTGGAACACTGCACCATATAATCTGATCGTAGATCAAAGGTTTTTTCTCTAGGTGAGAGCAGTTTTACAGAGAACAAGAATCAGAGAAATAAAGATTTAAGAAAGCTTTGGAAAGTGCAACACAGAAAATGCAACACAGAATGTGGAACTGTGATACCCAATGCATTGGCCATGCAGGGACATTCATTCATTCATTATCATTTATAATCATTCAATTAATGTATTGTAATGAATAAACAATTGTGATATCAATGTATCACATATATAATACAATAGCATTTGTTGTTGAATGAAAATTATTACACAATGCATTGCTAACCAGTGCCACCATCACACACAACTAGCAATATATCCTTACAAATGCTGGAGTCAGTGCTAAAAAGGAGATGTTACAAAGGGCTAGCTTAATGAAAAGCTAAACGATAGCATGCTTGCAATATGACACACTTCTGTCACCTTGTACTCGGGCAGAATAAGTGGTCGTAGTAACAACATAAAAAAGGCAAACCTATTACTTCACAGAGGAATAGCACAAACCCATCAGCCTCAGTAAAATGATGACACACTGCAATAGAGAACACACCCACAAACATGATTTTTGCTCGACTTGCATCAAAGGGGAAATGTCAACAATCAAACAAAGAGCCAGACTCATTCAAACCACTCTGAATCCCAATCAACGTTCTCTTCACTCAGTTAGTTATTTCACCCCACAAACTGGCGTTTGTACCCAACATGTTATAAATACTACCAGCCGTGCTGGGTCCAATCAATAAAAGGCTAAATAGTTCAGCACTGTCTCTCACCAGTGCTCACAAGAGGTGCAACAGATAAGATAAAAACACAACAGGCTTAGGTTTAACTTGATTCTTCAAGTGGGATTTACTGTAACAAACACGATTAAACAAACCAACTGCTCAAAAGCTTATATACTTGTTATTCCTTAGGTAAGACATGCCACCGACAATTCCTGCACCATGGTGAATATAATCTAACGGTTGAGTCATAAACTCGAGTCTCACATTCAGTGAGGGATGGTATGCCGTATACTCACATCCATAAAACAATAACTAAATAGATTTGAGTGTGTTGTACAACACGTGTATAGAAGTTAAATTAAAAAATAACAAAAAAACAATGCTCTTTGAAAACCAGTAGTTATTATGTAAACAACAGATGTTAACACGTTTCAGGAAGTATATAAAACGGTGCATACCTTCATCTCTCAACGAGTCCTCCTGGCGACCAGTGCAACAACTCTGTGGATTAAAAGTTAGGATAGAGGGTTCAGTACAGAGAAAGTGTAGAATTGTAAGCCTAAACTACATGGTGGATATGAGGATGCCAATCTTGAGTATTCTTCTTTGATATTTTCGACAATCGGGGCAAAGTTTTGTGCATTGTAAAATAATAAATACACATTGCCTCACCATTGCACATACAATCACAACACATCCTAGTGATTCGTTTAGACTTATAAATCGTTGATTTAATGCCCCGTGTCAGAGTCCAGGCGTGCAGGTATGAAGGGTAAGCAAGCAAGAAGTAAAATGGATTATCTACTAGCTTTCATTTCTTTTTAGGTCCACACCAACGCACAGAGCATCAGACGATACTACACTGGCGGGGAGAAATAAACATCGGGACACGTCGGCAGAAAAATAGTTGGGTGCTTCATTCTTAAAGAGCAGCCCACGGTAACGTAGAGCTTGTGCCGTATGACTGCATTGCACATATAACTATACACCCTGCACGGACCAGGGATGACGCAATTTCTGTCCCTGACAGCCGACTACACGAAGAGCACTTTGGCACATCACGGGGACATGCGTTAGTAGTCGAGATGCACCTGCCAACGCCAGGGCCATCTCTCTCTCCGTCTCTTTCTCTCTCTCCAAGACAAAAGTCTGTTTGCGGAGAAACACTGCTCGTCAGTGTGTTCATATTCCGTGAGTGGCTCTCTCGTCAAGGTGGGCTGCTCTGCGGAGAGTACACTACTCGACCAAGAAATAGAGTAATAACAATTGGTACGCCAGACAGCCACTATCTCCCCCCCTCCCACACACACGTTGAAATATACAGAGATTGAAGTTGATAAGTACTACGATGCCTCCATTACAAGTCACTTCTCTTTACACCGGGATCCCTGCATCGAGGGGTCAATAGATGTGCTGACCATTCATCGAGTGAGGGTGATCAGCGTTGCTTCTGACAAAGAAACGAATCGGTTTGCAACAAGGTCATGGTCAGGACTATGTAGGAGTAGTAGCCAAATATCGAAACGTCCTTGTGTATGCATTGGAAAGCTTGTTTCACCGCACATGTACGGAGATCCATCAAAACAAACGACGCCAAAAGCATACCGTGTCACCAGCCCCTAACTATTGCATAGACCAGCCTCGGAGACATGAAGCCCTCGAATAGGATGATCGTTTTGCATTTCCTAACGACACCCGTTCACTCATCCACTACCTTATTAAAACACACACACACACACACACACACACACACACACACACACACACACACACACACACACACACACACACACACACACACACACAGATTATAGTCTACAGTGAATACACGGTTGTTTCGTGGATCGTGAGGAACGACTGACCGAAAATACGCGAAATATCACGCTGAACTATTTGGTCGGATGGCAATAGTTAAACAGATAGATAACACTTTATCTATAACACTAAAATATTAACATGAACCATCGTCGAGCACCTCCCATCGGAGCGGATCAATGACAACACAGCCCAGCGGGTCTCGACCAAACGGGACGAGCACCGTGGAGGCGAGAACGGAGCACTGCCCACGGCACAAAAGAACCCACTGCTCGGGGATCGACTGGATCCATTGATATCCCTCAGATCACCGGGTTACAGCGGGTGTAGCGGATCCAGTCGATCCACTACACCCGCTGTAACCCGTCCTCACAGACCCCGTCCTAACAGACCCCGTCCAGAGACACCACCAGTCAGTGTTCCCAGTGTCCCCAGCTCCGCTCGCTGGTGTCGACATTACACACCAAGTTTGTCAAACCTCGAAACCTTTTCCCCGTTCTTTTTTGCATTTTGACGTCTTAATCTATCGTGTCTCGAGTCGATCATCCCTTCCGAGGGACGGAGCCTCGGTTTCCTAGAACAAAACCCACGCCGTAGTTGGCGATAAGTTAGCTTGGTGGAGACAGCGGCGGCGGTAGCAGCAGCTAGCTAGACGCTCACAATAACGGGGGCTGGAACACGACCTTACCTTTCAAAAATCCCCTGTGTTTCGATGAAAATGTATCAGTAATCCATAGAATCATTGATGTGCGTAATCCGGGGGGGATTATGCGTTATACGTGTCGTCCGTTAGACCTAGTCAATGTAGGATGCGGATAGGGAAAAAGTGCCTCTCGTCGACTAGCCGAGCGTTTCTCTCGTTGATCCTTGTCCCCGCCTCCCGAACGTGACTGATGGGTCAACAAGCCCCGCCTCCACCTCCTGCCCGGTCGCCCATTGGCTCACACGCTGTTGTGGCCACCTCAACTTCACAGCCATTGGTTGACCCAGTAGAAAAACACATGCTGCTGCGCTCTAAACTGCAAGACGTCATGTATTTCATTCGTATTGGCGTAGAAAAAAAAAAAAGACTACAACTACCATAGTTTTTTCTGTTAAACGCGTTAGTTCGATATATAGTAAAGGCTCGCCCGCCTCTGCAAATATGTATATTGGCGTTGTAGCTGAAGGTTAACTACTTTGACAGGGATACGCCGTCTTTTAAAAACACCGTACATGACGCATCCCCGTTGAAGTCCCCTTACTTTTCTGCACATGCTCAGTGGAGCCGCCCAGCTAGCCTGTCCACGTTAGCAACGGAGGGGATGTAGCGTACATCCATAGTAGTGTCATCGCGTGTTGAACATTAGAGCTCTTTCGCTTTGGTTTCCACTGATGTGAACCCGTGTGTGTGTTGGTGACCTAGCGTGGCCTCTTTAGGAAAGTTGAATGGGAATTATTAGTCGTTCGAAGCAGCCCTACCTCTATTTGTGTTGAAGCTAACTAGCAGGGTGGCTAACACTTAAGGGGGAGCCACCAGACTGAAAGGAAGCTGTCAAGTCTCTGTAAGGTGGGTGGAGCTGACTGAAATGTTGAGCTGTAGACCTTTTAACTATCTTACATTTCTTGATCTATGTCAAGATGATTCCAATGTCTTCTTAAAGCTAACAGCAATTTGATTGTGTATCTACATGTACATTGTATCCCAATACTTGCTTAATATAAAGCAAGTAAAGATACTTCATGTTAATGTTAACCTACATTTAACATTATATCTATTTACATCATGTAAGATTGGTCTTGGACACATCAGTGAAGCCTCTTTGTTTAAGTTTTATCTGAATAAGGTATTCGTCCTTAGATGGTGATATTAATGTTAAGAATAGAGTCTGTACTTTTCCTTATCCATTTCAATATATAACTTATTTATAGCTTACATTGATTATATCTCCATTTTATGACATGCTGTTGAATTTTTGTCAACCCTAACCCTTTGTTGAACCACCTCATAATTTATGATTAAAGGCAGTATGAAAACCTAGTACTTTCCATGACATATTATCAATCTTTGCAGAAAATAACATACAAATTGTATTTTCTGATTAAATACCCTCTTTTAATAGGCTTATGATGGACATCAGTATTTGACATGGTTGTTTTTTGGGGAAATGTTATAGTCATAGTAACATCTTATAACCAAACCTGTGTAACTTGCCTCAATGTCAATTCAATAGCTATACAAACATTACATTTTGAAATTGCTAACTAATATACTGTATATATCATAATCTTCCAGTTTTTAAATTACGGCTCTAGTGAATCTTATTGTTACTTTGGCTTTCCCTCCAATAGATTTGTTTAAACATCAAGAAATGGATGGCAAAACCAAATCGTCTCCTGAAAGAATACTTCTGGAGCCATACAAATATTTGCTACAACTGCCAGGTATGTTTGTGGTGTGTTTAATTTATTTTAATCCTGTTAGGCCTTTCAGCATTCATAGTTGTTCAGCACAGACAAGAATTAGGAGAACTGAACAAAATTGCCCTTCTTCGTCACTTAATACCTTCACTCCCTTTGCAGGAAAACAGGTTCGGACAAAACTGTCCCAAGCCTTCAACCACTGGCTCAATGTTCCAGATGACAAACTCCAGGTAATGCAGCAATTATATTCCTGACCAACCCACTATATGTTGACAGGCTGAGGGGGGGTCGTGAAGATGCTATGGGGCTGTGTAAATGTCTTCTACTGCTAACCACACACTTGAATCACTGAAACAGGGCAGTCGTCTAGCAGTGTTCAGAGCCAGTTCTGTGACCTCTTCTGTGGGCCAGCCAGCTGAATCATAACTGTGACAACCATGGGGATCAACCACTGAGCTGGTTCTTGACTTGCTTCTACCCCTGTCTTTGCAGGAATGGGTTTGTGCACATGTGTTGTGTGGTCGCAGTGGCTAAGATCAAAGCAGTATCTATAAATATATACCATTTGCTATCAGCTCTTCACTTCTTGCCAGAAATAGTCCTGGCAAGTGACAAGGAACTCTTTATTGATATGGTTAATATGTCTGTGGTCTGATAAGGATGGAAGCAGTTTAAAAAAAAAAAAAAAATGGAAGATAAAAAAACATGATTATTTTTCAACTGTTAAGGAGAGTAGCAGTGCAGAGAACATATGTTATGTTTATACATGATAGAACCTTTCCTTTCCGCTACATCAGTTCTACATCACCCTCCCTATGCACCAATCTTCCGGGCTCTTGTCTCGTGTCTCGTGTCCACATGCTGGTCATGTGACAGCTTAGATGACGTGGTGCTAGAGGAAATGAGATACTGAGGGAGCTGTGTTAGCCTGCATCAGGCCAGCGCCAAGGCCAGACAGAAAGCTCATCGCCAGCCAGAATTATTGGCTTAAGCGTCACTCAAAACAGAGACGTCTCCAGTAACTGCTCTCTGGTGGTTCCCTCTCAATTAAAGAAGCCACATTGACTGAAATGAACCAATATTCTCCGGGTTAACCTTTTTTCCCTAGTTTTTCTCCTGATTTCAAGCTCCAGCCTTATCAGATGGCTGTCTGTCTCTCCCCTCCTCCCCTCCGATATTGCTTTCTGTCATATAAAAGGGTAAAGGGATCAATATTAATCGCGTTAGGCACTTAACCCATCACTGCCGTTCTTAGAATGCATTTCCAACAAATTGGGTTTTTGCCTAGAAGGATTGGTGTAGTGTTACAGAAGAAACAATGGCCAGAGGCCAGATGGCTTCAGAAATACAAACGTCAACCAAGTCCTTCTGGCTTGTGATGTAAAAATACATGCTCAGTTCATAAAGTGGCACTTTTCGACATGTAATTTGAGAACGTTGGAAATAAACAGACACCATTTCTATACAGAATGCTATACCTTTAAGCATTAGCAACGTTTGGTGAAAGACATTGATAAAAACTAACTTTTGCTTACTTTTTGATTTCCTTCACAAAGGGAGACTGCATATATTTTGTGCCCCCCACACGCACGTCCACGCACACGCACACACACACACTATTCAAGTGGCATCTACAGTGAGCAATCCCTCTGGCTTGCCAGCGCTTCTTGTTGTTATTTGTCAAACGATTCCAGTTCAGTAGACATGGCTGAAGATGGTAGAATTTAACAAATCTGGCATTTTCCGCTGGTTCTCTTCCACATTTATCAGCACAATAAACATGTTGGGCTTATTGAGAAAGCGGCTCTCTGTGGATGCAGCGCGACCCTAGGATTCTGCTAACTGCAGGGACTGTGTGTGTTAAATGGCACGCCTGACACTAATCTATCTCTTAGTGAATTGTCTGGCTTTTCGAGTTCAAGAATGTAAGGAAATGTGACCTACTGTTGGACATCTTTTTAAACATATTTATCTATCTGTGAGTGAGGGTAAATCAGTAGAGATGCACCGATTGCAAAATTCTTGGCCGATACCGATTTCCGGTTTTTAAGGAGGTCTGACCTGCCAAAACCGGTTTTTCCGATACCGATTTTCTAAGAAATAATTATAATCATATAATATGTTGATAGGTTTTCAATGTAGTGAGTCCCCGGGACCCACAGGTGGCGAGTTGGGTGGGTCCCTGAGAAATTCAATGGGTCCCGACTCCCCAGTTTAAAAAATGTGTTTCTTTTTTATTATTATTCTATTTCTTAAATGAAATTAATAGTGTTAAACTCAATACATGAAATTGTCATCTGAAAAGCGCAGCCATTTGTATGTGGTGAGCCACTGCTTCAGAAAAGTTCGCTTTTTTTGGGAGGAACATGTAGAAGGTTGAGGCAATTCTTCTGCAGTGGGCTCATCAGGCTCAGTAGAGGGGGAGGCAGAAGTAGGTACAGGCAATGTTGAGGTACTCTCTCTAGGCTGATCAGAGTCAGGGAGGAGTGCAGAGGTAGTGGGGACAGAAAATGCAGCTGCAATAGTTTGCTGACCTGCAATAGGTTTCATCTTTTTCTTTGGTGGTATTTTTGCGTTCTCTCTTCTCTGCCTGTTTCTCGAGAAAAACGGGATCTCGTTGGAAGCGCGATGTATGCGCAGGCGCCGTTTGGGCATAACAATATGTAGGCTGCCGTTCAATGTAGTTTTCATCACCACCACCGGATTATGTTTCATTTATTTCATTACAGCACGTCCCCTAAACGTTACAACATAATCGACACGAATGAGCACAGCATCGAGCAGTGGAAACGTGGGTTTATTTACTATGAAGTTTGTATTTTTAATTGTTGAAATGAAATCAGCGGTGACGAGCTAGTTGTTTTGGTAGCGGCTAAATTAGCATGTCGCGATACTTTGAACAGGGGATCACGTCTGCGCCGAGTAGATGCGCAGAGGGTTGAAACAGTGCTTGTCTGGTCTGCTCACAAGAAGGTTTCTTTGGCCAGTTACTGTGATTAAACACGAGTTGTTTAATGTTCACAATGTATCGTTTTTCATGGGGAAAATTAGATGCGTCCCCGGGACGCATGGATAGTGAGTTTAGTGCGTCCTTTCAGATTTGAATGCGTCAGGGACGCAGGACGCGTACCTAGCAACATGATCCCCCACGGCTTATTTTTGACTTGCAAGCATTACAAACAGCGTGTTTTGGGTCGTCCTGGCACACAGTGAAATAAGTCCAAATCAGCGACATGTTTTTCTTCCCGCGCTCTGGGCGCCTTGAGCTGCTACGCACCGCGCATGCGGGTGAGTTTGATCGGCCGAAAACCGGAAATTACGACAGTGACCGGCAGGTCACCGATTGTGGCCGATTGGATACAAAACCGGCTTTTTTAATCGGCGGCCGGTTGATCGGTGCATCTCTATAAATCAGTGCCTTGATTTACCTTCCGCAGTGTTCTACATTGGCGTGTTAAATGATCATAACAATAAACTGATTAGATCAGGGGTCTCAAACTCAACTTACCTGGGGGCCGCTGGATGTGGAGTCCGGGTCAGGCTTGGCCACATCAAGTATGCCACAAAAAAAAGGTAGCACAACTGACCCAATCTAAGTTAATGATCGGGCTATAATTAGATCATCTAAACTTTGATGTCAAGTAGGGGGCCACAAAATATCATCCCGCGGGCCTCAATTGGCCCCCGGGCCGCGAGTTTGAGACCCCTGGATTAGATGGTGTATTAGAGGCTCCTCTGACCAGTGTCCACCACATTAGGAAAGATTATGATCAGGTCTCATTTGGGGTCTTCTAGATTCCTTCTAGATTCAGAAGAGGGGCATTGTGGTGGATGTGTCAGTGCTGGGACTGTTTGCTGTAGCGATGACCAACAGATTAATCGTAATGAATGACGGGAGTATCAGTGCGGCCATTCCGTCCGTCCCTCCGAGGTTATTCTCTCATCAAGTTATGTGTAGGATGATGTTGGCTCTGACAAAGTGAGAGATGATGTAAGTCTATCCTTTTATAATGCACCTATATTCTATTTTAATATGTGCCTCCAGGGAAGTAAACGACAACACAGACATCTTTCAGAGAAATCCATGTTATGCATTTTGTCAGATTCATTGAGTTCCAGACTGATTCCTCTGATTATTATGCATTTTCCTACAGCAGTTGTACAAAGCACTAAATATAGCACTATATGCTGCCAGATCGTATTTTGGTGTCTTACTAGATGACGCATTTCTCATTATTTTGAATGACCGCTCTAGCAAATATGGAAAAAGGTTTTGCATTACAAGCTTCCACTTGCAGTAATGAAAGTTCCACACTATGTATTTGTCGTGTCCTGTTAGCTAACAGAGCTTTTGTTGTGACGTCTTGCTCGCTCTTTCCCCAAGGCTGCATTTGCATGAGCCCTTTTGATATTCAACTGTGGCTGCAAAGAAAAGCCTTCGTGGTGGCACTCACTTCCCCTGTCAGGCTGTTGAACGGACAACCGACGCTGCCCTGCAGTCTGACAGCTTATTTTACCCCTCGCTACAGTGATGTAGTGGCAAGCGAATTGGCTTGTCCCTGAAAATGATTCCTCTCGTATCAGAGGGTTCACTCCTAGCCTTGGCTCTGGTCCTCACTCTCCTCCTCGTGTTTGTATGTAGCGGGGTCGTAGTAGTAGTTTTGCTGGGTCAATTCTCGCTGAACTTGACAGGCAGACTGAAGCCCCGCCCCCTGCTCACCGTGGGCCTGCTGTTGCCAGGAAGTTACAGCTCTGCTGTCTCTTCCCCCCCCCCGTCCACCCCCCAGAGTCAGTGTAAGGGCATTCATCCAGCTCTTCACTCTTATCATGAACCTGTGCCCTCCCATCTCTCCCACCCTTCATTGGCTGGGACCTTCCCCTGGGGCTTCCCCCACTTTCAGTCTTCCTTCTACTATAAGTGCTACTACTAAAGACGATGTTGTTTCGAATAAAAGTAATTTAGAAATGTACACGCTCGTGGACCTCATGCAGAGCTTAACTGTTTTGTAGTGCAGAAGGAGGGAACGGGGGGAGTTCCACCTGGGCGTGTGCTCACATTATAGTAGCCAATCACATTTTAGCAGCTGTTTCTTGTGCCATTGGACAATCCTGATAAGGTTGTCCGGCACCAACTGCTCTCCTATGCCTCCTTTTTGTGTCCTTTCATAAAGCTTTCTTTGTTTTATTTCGTCTGAACTTGGGCCATTGAAGCTCTGTGAGAATGTAAATCGTGATGGAGATAGACAAATACGCTTGACTTGAATGAACACACACTCGGGCATTGAGATAATCCTCTGTTTTCAAGACAAACACGGTGGCTACTGCAGTTGAATGAACCAATAATGATGTCAGGCCATTAGTCAAAGGAAGTAAGAAACGGCCATTGTGTCGTTGAATAACTGCCCGACATCGGTGTCCATCTCCCCATGCTTCATCTCATTTCCGAGGTGGACAGAGCAGGTGACATGCCGAGATCACCAGACTGGATTGATGCAAACATGTTCTAGGCCACCGTTGCCTCTTGTCATTTCCTCTGTGTTATTGAGTGCAGCGTAGCTCGCATGATTGTGATGGAGTCTTTCCATTCATAACGGTTCAGTGATTGCCGCGATGCCAAAGTGGGAGATGAAGTCCACCAGTGATAATCAAGGAGTCTTCCGAGAGCGACGATAAGGGCATTAAAAGCGCCGAGTTATGCAGCGACAGTTCTCACTGTTATTGGATTCCTGCTGGAGTGCAGGACGCGACGCAGCACTTTTGAATGATTTCGATTGTTTGTGTTTTCTGCCGTTTCTGTTATTGTAACCGGAAGTCATCCTTTTTGCGGAAATGTGTTTCCGTCATGATTTGCCCGGCGTGCAAGGACATGAAGCTCAGTCCGATTGTAAAGACTGCTGTAAGAGCGTGTAACGACTGCCGTCACGGTGTGCTTTCTGAGGTGATGGTTGTTGTTACGGGGCCCGACCCACTGGGCGTTGTGTTGGCCACGAGGCCTACTAACACTTTGTGCAGAATGTTTGTCTTGGAGAAGCTGTTAGTCATCAACACAGACGCCCTAGTTCATGTCCAGCCAAAGCCAATACAGCTGGTTCTACGACTAACTTAACTACTGGAGCACTCTCTGCTCCCCACCTCTTCTCCTTCTGAGCATCTCGACTTCAGCGATGTCTCCTGATATCCTACCTGTCGGACTGACTGGCCGGCCAATTACTTTGTTAATGTTTTGGCTAAACTCGATGCTCCGTTGGTTTGGTTGCACTTCAACTCCAGCCTCCAGTTCTGTAAGACTGGGTGAAGTATGGACATGGCACCCTCTAGTGGAGGCTTGCGGTACATGGCACAGTAAGCACTACAAAAGCACACTTCTAATGTAGTGTTCATGTAATTGTATTGCTCAGGTATATGCTCCTATAAACTGCGATTGTGTAGTGTGTAGGAGCAATACAAGCATTATTTTATCTGTTTTTTACACAATAACAAACTCGATGTACAATTTGTTACACTATACTATGGTTTATTTGATCAGTCACGGCACAGCTTTCTTTTGAATGTTTTGGAAGACAAAACAAACAATACAGACCTTTTGAATGGCAACCAAATGAAAAAAGCAAAACCTGACATTTTAGCGAAACAGGAACGACCACATTAAGTAAACTTGGTTACAATCTGTGTGACCTAAAAAACGAATACAAATGAAAGTCAGTTTGCATTTTGATGTCTGTGTCTGTGTGCGTGAGCGTCGTCTTACTTCCACGCCCCCCTCTCCCCAGGTGATCATCGAGGTGACGGAGATGCTGCACAACGCCAGCCTGCTGATCGACGACATCGAGGACAGCTCCACGCTGCGCCGGGGCTTCCCCGTGGCCCACAGCATCTACGGCGTGCCCTCCGTCATCAACTCGGCCAACTACGTCTACTTCCTGGGCCTGGAGAAGGTGCTGACCCTGGAGCACCCGGAGGCCGTGCGCGTCTTCACCCGCCAGCTGCTGGAGCTGCACCGCGGCCAGGGCCTGGACATCCATTGGAGGGACACCTACACCTGCCCCAGCGAGCAGGAGTACCGCGCCATGGTGCTGCAGAAGACGGGCGGCCTCTTCGGCCTGGCCGTGGGCCTCATGCAGCTCTTCTCCAGCTGGGGCCGCGACCTCAAGCCCCTGCTGGACACGCTGGGCCTCTTCTTCCAGATCCGCGACGACTACGCCAACCTGCGCTCGCGCGAGTACAGCGACAACAAGAGCTTCTGCGAGGACCTGACCGAGGGCAAGTTCTCGTTCCCCACCATCCACGCCATCTGGTCGTGCCCCGAGAGCACGCAGGTGCAGAACATCCTGCGGCAGCGCACGGACAACGCCGACATCAAGCGCTACTGCGTGGACTACCTGGAGAAGGTGGGCTCGTTCGCCTACACGCGCCAGACGCTGCGCACGCTGGAGGAGGACACCTACCGGCTGATCCGGGAGCTGGGCGGGAACCCCGAGCTGGAGAGCCTGGTCAAGCACCTGGGCAGGATGCACCAGGAGGTAGAGGCGGTGGGCGGCGAGGCGGCGGCGGCAGCGGCCGGTGACGGCGAGGCGGAGGCCGGTGAGGGCGAAACCCAGTGAGGATCCTCCGCCTCCACGGACCGGGGGAACCCGAGCCGCGTGTGCCTGAGCCAGCGCCACGGTGCCCGGATCGGACAGACTGGAGGAGGTCCCTCTCGTCGGATCACGAGGGGAGATCCGTTTACCGTCCCCTGACTCCGTTGGCCAAGAAACCCCAAAAACACTGTTTGTGTTCCCGAATGGTAACAGTTTTAAATGCAGCCAAATAAAGTTGTTACTTTTGTGCCTCCCAGACGTGCGGGTGTGTTTTGCCAACGCTGATTTGCGCAATGTGTTCCGTGTATGCGAGAGAAGTGCAACTGTGCGCTCAGCGAAAAGGTTTGAGCTGTTATTGAAATGTTTTCGTGGCTTTAGGTTTTTCCCAAATCCATCGACAATGAGGTTAGACCCCAGATCTTATTTCTTGACACACACACACACACACACACACACACACACACACACACACACACACACACACACACACACACACACACACACACACACACACACACACACACACACACACACACACACACACACACACACACACACACCGCTTTCTCTATCTGTAGCCCGATGAAAACTCAAGGTTGGTTTACTTAATTCGTTTTTTCGGGTATGAAGTTTCGCTTGAGGTGTGTGTGAAATTCTCCCAAATGGGATTGTTTTGTTATTTGTACCTATATTGCTGCCAGAGTGCCAATTGCGTCGAAAAAAAAATCGTTGTTACTAATCTGTTTTTTTATTTTTTATCCTGCACACATGCTACTGCTTGCTGTTCATTTCATGCTGCATTAAGGTTTGCTGTAAAGGCCCATTCCATCGAGCTCCAGCTTTGATTGGTAGCAAGCCTCACAAAGTGACTTTATACCACGCTCATATCTGGCTTCCCATTCATGACTTTTTAATCACATTCCCACTGAAGTCACTAGTATTCTAGTCATCTTTGTCGTTGCATAATGTGCTTTGCAGAAGATTTTTGCATCTATCAATTAAAAGCATATACATGGGTAAATAAAACCGTTTTATTTCGTTTTTTTGTTCTGAATGTTCAGTTTCCATACATCTTGATTTCTAAAAAGGATATGTTGAAGTAGCCCACCCAGCTACCATTAACAACCAAGCTGGCTGTGAGATGAGTGAGACCCATGGCTTCCTGTCTGATATAAGGTATTACTGCTACTACTCATTGTATATTACATGACATAGATTACAGTCACACTGAATTGTGTGACCCTGTGGAATTGACAACAATGATGTCCAATGTTTACCTGTATCTATCCACCACAGTCCCTGTTTTAGGACCACACCTAAATGGGTTTATTGTATATGCTTGGTTGCAATTCAAATTATATTTGAGCCTGAAAGCATTAAAGTTAATCAGAAAGTATTTTTTTGTAAGTGTAGCTGTCAGACATGGCTGGAAAGCCATTGGGTGAATTTGAAAGGTCTCCCATGCACCAATCAGCATAATGTCCCTCATAGCCTGGGAGACGGCTGTGTCCTTTTGCCAAAGTCAGAAAATCTCTTGCTCCTGATGTCTGCTCTATAATTAATGATGTGCAAGCACAAATGGAGTTAAGGCTGCTACTTCAAAAAAAGTGGATCGATTCATCGAAATGTTTTGATTCTTACAAACTCTGTCTCCTGCCCGGTTGTAATTTTCCACTCCGAGGTTCGGTGAGAGAGAGCAGGTTAATTTAATGCAAATTCATTTCTGCTTTGGATGATAAGCAGAAAAGGGGCGTAAGAAGTTGTTTTTCTGCAGAGCAGAAGACCGCGTCGCTCACAGTAATCACAAAACATCTCTGTCCTCATCTCCCCTCTCCTCCGCGGCTGGCAGGATTGATTTTCTCCGCCCACGGTGACCGGGGAGTTCTTTCAGATCACAAAAACATAATGGTATTGGTGTGAGCAGCTGCATGCCTCTTTCAAGCCTTGCCGTCAATCAGCCTCTCTGCCAAAAATTCGTGTATCTGTTTTCTACTTCGATGGTGTATCTACGAGGCCATTTTGCCAAAAAGTTTAATTTTTCTTTATTTTTGTGCAATTTTGCAAATCGTTCAGCAAAGCAGCAAGACCTCCTGGTGAAATATAGGTGTACATTTGATTGGCTTAAATTGGTGTTAAGGGATGTGATTTACCATGCAGAAGATCGCAGGGGATGTCACATTGCACCAATCAAAGCTTTGAAGTTTAGCTTGGATAAGTCCATTTGATGGCTGGATGTTCGACTCCCATCACTTTGATTTAATGGGATCAATTAGATTTAAGTAAACTGCTGAGGTTATAATACACTGACATCATTATGCAATGATTAAGAGGTGTTTTATGAATCTGACGGAGCTATATTATTAATACATCAGTTTGCATTGCTAGTTGGGCCTCAGTTCGCCCTTATTGTGCATAATTCCATCAGTATAGTATTATTTATTAAAGCATTTGTACTCATTCACATAACAACTCCGAGAAGAACACACTGGGGTTTATTGAGTATGCCACTACAAAACTAATTGCAAAAGGAAAATCCAAACATAGAAGTCCAAAATTGAAATAAATCCACATACATTGAGGCCAGAATGAGATAAATTGCTGCGGGAGCATTGCCATATTCTCCGTTGCATCATATTACATCAGTGTTTTGACTACGAATCTCCTCATTATAGCGATAAACCCCAAACTTCATGATCCTCTTAAAAGAGAAAACGACTCGGTAACGACGGGCCTAATTGCCCGCACTACGCATCATCCCACAGATTCCCTTCCATGTTATTGCATCAAGCGCTACAATGGGGTCAAGAGAGCTTAGGAAACTTATGATTTACTCCTCACTGGCCCCACAGATGTCTAATTATGATTCCAACGCGCAGCTTCGGCTGAATAATTTCACACCCGTATCGCCTCTTCAGCATTCAATTTCCTGTGTGCTGTGGTTCTAAAAGTGAGACACTGTATTGGAGTGAGAGAAAAAAAACAAAACACAGATACGATCCCAGATTGGCACTGCGAGTTTGTCACCCTATCGAGGAAGAGAGTGCGTCTAATAATAATCCCTTCATTCCTCTGAATAACTATCCCCCAGATCCTGGGTTTGAGGATGCATGGCTTCATGAATAACACATTTCCTCCTCATCTCTAACACACACACACACACACACACACACACACACACACACACACACACACACACACACACACACACACACACACACACACACACACACACACACACACACACACGTTGACTGACAGCCACCTGTTCCCTTTCCTTTATGTGTGATGATAAAGTCGCTGGGTGGAATTAGCTGAAAGAGCGCCGGCGCTGATGCACGCCAGCCAGCCAGACCCTCAGACCTTTCTCCTCCATAATATCGGAGACAGCTGTAGCCCATCTCGCACCGTCAGTCATAGACAACGGCGGGGCTAATGGAGTCGATAGGAGAGTCAACGTTCCTTGATGACAGACGAGAACAGGAGCATGCCGTTTCGAATAAATAACCCTGTTGAAAAGGCATGAAAAAGAGTGCCATGTGTTTACTGTACTCTTTGGGCTTTCATGCTCCACAAGCAACAAAATATATCCATCTGTATTTATATCCATCTACCCATCTGTCGCCTGTGCTCACCGGATCTGTTTGGACCAAAAGCCCTTTGACTCTTCTCCTGAGGCTCATGTTTGCTCACCCACGAGCATCATCACGGTTCCTTTGATATAAAAAGGACAGTCAATGTTATCCGCTTCACGGGAGCTGCTGTGTGATTACAGACATCACAAATCCCTATCAGTTGGTTTCCTCATTTGTAATGTATTTAGCTCTGGGCAAGTCTCTTCTAATAATTGGTGCCACCGAGAGAATCGACGGGATCTCACAGAGTGTAGAACGTGTGAAGAGAAGCCAATGTTTCAAAAGAAATGATGTTTCCAACCGGTGATGACAACCCGTTCCAAAAAAGGCGAAGGCGAAGATTCTGCCAAGCTCACCGGAAATCACTGGTCTACTTTTTCACACAACGGACAATTTTCAAATTCTTAACATGCCATTTGCCATTGGATCCATCCGATTTGCATGTCAAATTGAACACAAAGTGCTTTATGACAAGATAATGTCACCCGCGGCAGTGAATGTGAAATGAAGGCATCATTACTGTGACAGAGGTGGCTGTGAAGTTGACCCCTCCTCCTGCCTGTAATGCCGTGTGTGAGCAGAGTCCTCGTTTGAGCAGTCAGAGCAACGCTCGGAATAATGGGAGCAGTTTACAAGAAGAGTGAATAACGAGACGTCAATGACATTATCGATGAAACAATCGAGTTTAGACAAATTCTAGTCAAGTGCCTCTTTTGAAGAGGCGCTGAAGGGAGGTGTGTGCGTGCGTTTGTGTGCGTGTAGGGTAGATGCGGATATTTCCTGAAGACACTCGCTGCAAGTGAGACCCAGGGGGGGATTTGATGGGGTGGGTGAGGTTGAGAGGCAGGGAAGGGCGGGTGAGATGAAGAGGCGGGGGGGGGGGGGTGGGTGTGCCTCAATGTCAGCTTGATAGCATGAATTATACCCGCTGGATCGGTCTTGGGGGGTTGGGGTAGGAAAGAGGCCACTAAATAAAAACAAATGGTCTGTATTATGCTCTATTAGGGATTTTTCTTTCAAGGAAAGAATCATGAATCGTTACCCTAGGGGACATTAATTGATGCGACACACCGATCACTCAAGTGGCTTCACTGTCCTTGGCCAAGAGCAAGCACAAGGCAACAGAGGAAGATGCGCATGAGAAGCCTTGCTGAAACATTGCTGTCGGAACTTGAGTACAAACTGAGCCTACACTTTATTTGTTGCTACTTGGCATGTACGCGAGAGCCTCTTCCCAGTAAGACATGACTACTGACTCGTTATGGTCCAAAGCTAAATCTCCATCCCCTCCCTCAGCATGCGAGGCGGTTCCGACTCGGACTCAAAGTAAAACAATCAGCATCGGACATCAAAGCCCTTCCTCCCTCCGTTTCCCTTTGACTGCAGGGAGAACGGACACGTCTACCAGGGAGAACACGGTGGGTTTTAACTGACAGCGTTCCCTGGACGGTGCACTGCAGACTACCACTGCCAACACCAACAGACACACTACACAACCCCGCTCTTTGATATTGCAGAACACGAGTTATTAAAAAAATAGCAGAAAAATACAGATTTTAGTAGATGCTTTTTAAGTGCGTGTGATGGGTCTAATGAGAAGCAACTCAGATCTCCAAATAAGGTGACAAAGACGTTGCCGAGTGTATATATATTTTTTTATTCCCCATAAAAGGTTTCCAGGAAACCAGAGTCTAAATTTCACAGTCATTGTCGATAGCATGGAGCACGTGTGAAACACACATTTTGTTGAGCTCGCAGTGTGTGCGTTATCCGCATTATTTTATTTTTTTTCACGCATGTCTGATGCCTCTGGCGAATACATTAAGGCCACGTCACAATGTACACGACAATAGTTACGGTACACATTACAAAGTGTGTGTGTGTGTGTGTGTGTGTGTGTGTGTGTGTGTGTGTGTGTGTGTGTGTGTGTGTGTGTGTGTGTGTGTGTGTGTGTGTGTGTGTGTGTGTGTGTGTCTGTCTGTCTGTGTCTGTGTGTGTGTGTGATATCTACAAACCGTGAAGTGTGTGAAAAGCTTAAGAGAATAAGTTACAAAATAGACGCCTCAAATTTAAAATACAATCTCTTTTCTTTTTTTAAAAGGCCATCACGTCCCACGCCAGCCTCCAACTTTGGCATTTCAGGTTAAAGTATCAAGGCTTCATTAAATCTCAATCTACCACCTCCCTACATCTCCATTCCCGAAGGCGGGCTCCTACGGCACTAATATCACCAAGCCGGCGCCACCTGCTGCTATTGCACATCAACGTCTCGCTTCCTCCCCCGTCCCTGTCACACTTTATTCACAGAACATCTATTTTGCTGAATTAAATACTTTTTTTCCCCCCCTCAACTTGGAAACCCATTCCCCGAGCTAATGTAACGAGCGCTGACAGCTTGTAGCGGCAGTTAAAAAATCCTGGCTTTCGAGTCGGTTTCCGACGTCTGGGGTCGAAAAAAGTATCTCGAAAAGTGTTGCACAGGAAGTTTTGGCGACGGTGGTGAGGCGCGCTCCTAAAGTAAACAAACCTCAACAACGACAACTTAAAAAAACAACAACAACGACGACGACAACGTTGTAGCGCACACAAGAAGGACGGACGTCGACGGAGATGGAGACAACGGCAGCAACCTAAAACGCTCGTGTGAGTCCAGTGGATTTCCTTTTCTTCCTGTTCTATTTACCCACCGGCGGAGTGGGTCGGCTGGTATTCAGGGGCCCCCCCAGGGGCAGCCACAGGGGTCCCCGCAGTGCCTCTTCCTGGCCCAGAGCAGACGCAGCTCCTCAGGGCTGTGCTGGGGGGAGGACAGCATGTCCTGGTAGCACTCCTTCTCACACAGCCATCCCGGGTCCTGGATCACACGGAGAGCGGGCTGCTCCAGTTCTACAAGTGGTAGGGCCCTGCATGCACCCCTCGCTCAATCTTTCACTCTCTCTTTCTCCCCCACTCTCTCACTCACTCACTCTTTCACCCCCTCTCACTCATTCACTCTCTTTCACCCCCTCTCACTCATTCACTCTCTCCTTCACTCACTCTCACTCTTTCAACCCCTCTCACTCACTCACTCACTCCACATCTCACTCACTCTTTCACCCCCTCTCAGTCATTCACTCTCTTCTCCCTCTCTCACTCTCTCCCCCCCTCTCACTCACTCACTCACCCCCTCTCACTTTCTCCCCCTCTCACTCCTTCATTCTCTCCCCATCTCACTCACTCTTTCACCCCCTCTCACTCATTGACTCTCTTCTCCCTCTCTCTCTCTTTCACGTCCTCTCAGTCACTGATTCACTCCCTTATTCACTCATTCACTCTGAAGGAGCTGGCGATGCGATTGAGTGAGACACAGTGGTACTTTACCTGGTATTTGTCCGGCCCGACGGCAGCCATCCATATGCCCATGCTCACATCCTCTCCCTGGGGACGAAGAGGAACACGACGACACAGACGCTGGTTCATGTTTACGGCCCCCGTTACACTCGTCTTTTCAACAATACTTCTGTGACCCGAAAGTCGTGTTGAAAATAGCGTAACCGAGGGCCTGCGTCAACTCCACTTTATTTTTAAACCTTTCCTTGCAAGCAATCACCCGCACCACTCATTTAAACTGCCGAGTGTCTGAAGGAGAGGACTCATCAGCCAACAACCCCATCATTTTCTGTCTGCGGAGAAAAGGTCATGTGAAGTGGAATAGTCTAGTGGTTATGGTGCTGGATGCCCCCCTCCCCCCCTCCCCCCTCTCCTCCATCTGCGCCTTAATGATAGGAATCTAAAACACACCGTTGCTTCGGATGAAAGGGTCTGTGTCGCTAACCAGGCAGGCAGCAGGCCTTGTCGAGACCAAGGTTCAATTTCCAGCTGTGGTTCTATGCTGCATCCTTTGCAATTACCTGTTTTTCAGACCACTTTCCGGTCCCTCTTCACTGTCCTATCCATAATGGTGCAAGAATCCATCCATCTATCGCTATACATCTCACATCTATCATTCTATCTAACCATCTACATTTCTTATCTATCTTTCGATATAAATATCTCATATCTACCGGTAACTATCTATCTATATAAATGACTACATGCATAGTAGTAGAGAGGAAAGGAGGATGGCTTCAGTGAACAGGGAACACTCAGACTGCTGCTGCTGTTGTGTTCCAGTTAGTTAGTGCTGCATGATTAATCGCCTTTGTGGTTGCATAATCGCAAAAGTGCAAAATCAATAAATACATTTTTTAAAAAAAATTGTATTTTCTTATTCATTCCATTTTTTTTTATTTAGTTGTACTATTGAGAAAACCTAACAAATTTCTGCACTGCAGTAATTCCTATATTTGAAAAAGATATTTATTTTATTTTGTAAAATATTTATTTTGAAAACCGTACTGTACAACATTTTTTTGTTTAAGTTTGTATGTTTGAGTTGAGAAATAAACATTTTAAAATTATCAGTAATCCGTGTGCATTTTCCTTAATAACCAAGCAAGTAGACTCACGACACCAATTGTTTAGTATATCGCAATCACAAATCGCAATATTGTCCACAATAATCGCAATATGACTTTTTCCCCACATCGTGCATCACTAGCTCCAGTGGGGCTGCGTACCTGGTAGGCCTTGAGCTGGTCTGCGTTGTCGGCCAGCCACTGCACCAGGTCCCGGGAGACCACGTAGCCCGAGCCGCAGGCGAAGGCGGGGTACGCGGGGCTGGGGTACTGCAGCTCCTGCCACTTGCCGATGCGGTCCACCGCCCAGCTCTGCCTGAAACTGGGTCAGTACAGGCGGGATCGATGTGGGAGCGTTTCTAACAGCCTTTGATTGAGTGGAGAGCGGACAGAACAGAAGGCTCCAAGACAGCTGTAACCCCCCCCCCAGCCCCCCAACCCCAACCCCGGGTAGTAGTGCTGCTAAATCCAACATGAAACATGAAAAAAAAAAAAATGTTATCATATTGTGGATGCAGCCATGCATGTACCATCTGACAAATGGTTAGATTGACGACTAGGCACAAATGGTAAGTGGAGTGGAGTGCCTTTAAATGCTTTAAGTGCTTTTCGGACTAGGGGCCAACCGAAGCACATAATTACCACCGCCACAGATTCACATTGGTGTGTCCACCGTGAGAGCCAACCGCCCGTTCGTCTTTGGCAGCTAGGCTGAGTTGCCTCGCTTAGGGACACCTCGACACACGCAGCTAGGGGGAGCTGGGGTACGATCTAGCTAACATCCACCTGTTCTGATTCCAGAACGGGGTCAGGAGACACACCCACACACACACACACACACACACACACACACACACACACACACACACACACACACACACACACACACACACAGAGCGGAGGTGCGGACACGTGTACGTACTTCCCCCACCACGAGTTGTTGCGCCGAAGACCCTTGTGGTCGATCTTCGTCAGCACGGCGTCCACGTCGATGTAGCAGTCGTCGTCCGTCTTCAGCAGCAGGCTGAACTCGGCGTTCTTCACCGACCTGCCGCGGGGAGGGATGGCCACCCTGCGTTACAGTGTGTGCGTGTGCGTGTGTGTGTGTGAACGAAAGCCTCCTCCCTCCAAGACGTCAGAGTCAACACAGGCGGTGGCACCAATTGAAAACCGAGCCAGAAATAAATAAATAAATTCCACATTCTAGGCCAGTAGCACACGGTCATTTATAGGCTTCGCTGATTTCCTCTGAGCCCCCTCCTACCTCCACCTGCCCCTCCCCTCCCCTCCACACACGCTCAATCTGGAGGGAAGAGTGAGTGAGTGAGTGAGTGAGTGAGTGAGTGAGAGAGTGAGTGAGTGAGTGAGTTAGAGAGCGACAGAAAGAGTGAGTGACTGAGCAAGATAGAATGAGAGAAATAGTGAAAGGGGGAGAAAGAGGGAGTGAGTTAGTGAGAGAAAGAGGGAGAGAAAGAATGAGTTAGTGAGTGAGTGAGAGAAAGAGAGGGAGGGGGGAAAGAGTGAGTGAGTGAGTGAGTGAGTGAGCGACAGGGGGAGATATACCGAGAGAAAGAGGGAGAGAAAGAGTGAGTGAGTGAGTGGGGGAGGGAGAAAGAGTGAGTGAGTGAAAAAGAGACGGGGAGAAAGAGTGAGTGAATGAGTGAGTGAGAGGGGGAGAGTGAGTGAGTGAGTGAGAGGGGGATTGAATGAGTGTGTGAGTGAGTGAGTGAGTGAGTGAGTGAGTGAGTGAGTGAGTGAGTGAGTGAGTGAGTGAGTGAGTGAGTGAGCGGGGGAGAGGTGTGCCGGGCCCACCACTTGTAGAACTGGAGCAGCTTGGTGGGCACGCTGCGGTAGGTGTCCACCACGTCCACCAGCACCATGTCGCCGTGCTCCAGGCTCTCCCGCCGCAGGGCGGCGTCCTGCTGCCGCAGCCCCGCCGCATGCAGCCCGGCCCGGGCCGCCCGGCCCCGCAGCAGCCCCGCCAGCGCCTCCCGCTCTGTAGGGAGGGAGGGGGGGGGGGGGGGGGGGGGGGGGGGGAGACGGAGCGAGAGAGTAAACCAGAATAACGATGAGGAGGCTGATCCGAGAAATAGGTGAAAATGAAACTGAAGAATAGACGGCTATCCCCTGGAAATAAAGCGCGTTCTTCTGAATGGAGGTGCCATGGAGATGGTGTGTGTGTGTGTGTGTGTGTGTGTGTGTGTGTGTGTGTGTGTGTGTGTGTGTGTGTGTGTGTGTGTCAACACACTGACATTTACAAAAGATTTTTATGCATTGAGGAAATTATACGAGTGCACACGCTCGCGTTTCTGTAACCACGTAGACCTTTAAGTAACCAAGCCTACTTCCAGAAGAACAGGATAATAAACACACACAGACACACACAAGCGCACGCACACATACTCTCACACACACACACACACACACGCACACAAAGACTACACTTTCACACACACAGACACAAAGACACACAGACACTCACACACTGACAGATAGGGGAGAAGGAGGAGGAGAAAGGAAAAAAAAAAAGAAAGAAGGTAATTTCAATTTTGGCAGGACTACAAAAGCCCTCCAGTCAGGGACAGGCTGACTGCCTGCCACACTGAACAATGTTCTTTTGGAATGTTTTAAAAGATGCCTCTGTCGCCCAAGCCCGCCCGCAGCCTCGTAAATCGACCGTCCTCCCGCAGGAGACGCGGCCGTTCCCGCTGACCGTAGATGGTGAACGTGAAGCCTCCGGCAAGCCCCGGGAAGCCCAGAGCGCTGCGGTGAGGAAGGACGCCCTCCGCGGTCTGCCCTCGGGGAGAGAACACACAACAGACACACACAAAGCCGACGTTATGGACCGCGGCGGCACGTTTGTGGCTTTTCGTGGTCGTGCGGTGGTGCGGTCGCCGTGACTCACAGGGCCCAGCTTGAGCACCCCCCCGCCGGTGTTGAGCTCCACAGACGGGGAGGAGGAGGAGGAGGAGGAGGAGGAGGAGTTGATCTGGGTCAGCCCCGCGGGCTCCGCGCTCTCCCACACCAGCGTCCCCTCGAAGCCCTGCGTCGAAAACGGGGAGAGACACGACCGCTCATCAGCCTCCGACCTCACAGAACCTTTCTGCTAAATGTCACCGGCGCGTCTCACCGCCGCCGCCGCCCCGTTTAAGGAACAAACCGAAGCACCTTAGGCAGGATGAACTGCTCCACCGGCTTGTACCACACGCCGCCCAGCTGGGTGCCCGGGCTGAGGGCGCTGAAGCGAGCCGAGACCACCGCCTCCTGCCCGGGGGTGGGGGTGGGGGTGGGGGGGTGGGGGGGAGAACAGAACAGAACAAATCACACCGGGCTCCCGGACGAGGAAGCGCAGGTGAGTTGATAACCGTGTGCGGGAACCCGAAATGGAAAAGATAAAAATACACGGCGGAGGGATGAGACGAAGACGTATCATTGGACTCCTGGACAGCACAGGGGCCGTTTGTCTTAAAAGCAGAGGGTTCAAGAGGAGGCCTGCAAATTGGATCCCGGTCCCGGAGAGGGAAAGTGGAACCGAGATTGGGGACCGAGACGAGACACTGTCTCGCACGCACGCACACGCACACACACACACACACACACACACACACACACACACACACACACACACACACACACACACACACACACACACACACACACACACACACACGGCTAGCTGGAGTTTCTATCGGTGGTCATTAAAAAAAAGAAAACAACAACAAACACCAAACAAACGGTGCTGGGTCACTCTGGCCATATTGCATCGCATGCCTGCTCCCCAGTTTGTTGTCGTTGCCGTCGTGGGACGATGCAGACAGAAGTCCAATCACATGGCCGAACGTGCGTGATTGGCCGCGTGCATTTGCATAGCGTCTGGCCCGCCCCTTTCTCCACAGCCAAAACAAAGTCAGTGGGCCGCGTTCCAATTGGACCGTACTGTGAGACGGTGGCGGTGGTAAGGGTGGTGGGGGGGTTAGGGCGGGGGTACCTCCTGGTCCAGCTGGTGCAGCTTCACCGTCACGTTGGCGGGCAGGAGGTAGGCGGGACCCCCGGGGAACACCCCCAGGCGGGTGATGACCACGGGGTGGAGCACCTTGAAGTCCAGCGCCACCGAGGAGACGTCCGACGCCATCAGGACGCCGCTGTCCGCCACCCTCACCAGCTCCAGCTCCGCCTCCTCGCCGTGGCCCCCTGCTGGGCCGGGGAGGGAGAGGGGGGGAGGGAGGGGGAGGGGGGGAGGGAGGGAGGACATAGGATATCAGGGGAGATGAGGCAGAATGTAATATCGCCTCAATTCAATTTAATTGCAATATATAATGCAATAGAATTGTATTATATAGCCCTAAATCACAGGTACAGTCTCAAAGGGCTTAACAGGCCATATTTATGACCCCCCCTGACCCTAGCCCCCAAGGGGGCAAGAACAAAACTCCCTTAATTATAAAGGAAGAAATCTTGAGAGGGGAGTGGGGGATCCCTCCTTCCAGGGATGGTCAGGAGTACAATGGTTGCCATAATTGACATGTATACAAAACATCCTTTAGTTTATTAAACTCATGTCTGTGTGGTGACGGCCGGTTAACCGTAAGGAGAGGCCAGGCATTCAGTTGCCTCAACATGCTGATGACCACTTTAGCTCTCTTGAGGACAGAGCCAATGTAGAGATTAGAGACACAGAGGGAGGGACAGAAAGACGCAGAGGGAGAAACAGAGAGACAAAGAGAGAGAGACAAGGAGAGAGACCGTTGGCCGAAACAGTCGTGGCTTCTCTTGGTTCCCCGCTGCATTAAAAGCTCCCAGCAGCACTTCAAGAGGCTGCTGGTGTTTTGTCTGGACTTTCGGGGCTTCAAGGTGGGCTTCTGTTCTGGCCAATGCGGTTTCTTAATTAGAAAAGAGCACTTTATTACCCGGGAGATCAATGAGACACACAAGGTGTTTTGACATTACGCCACCTCCTACCTGCATTCCCCTCTAAAGCTCATTCCTAAACATCAAAGAGCATTAGCACAGCAGCCTTAAAGCGAGGAATTAGAGAGGAGTGCCAGTGTGTTAAAACGTCTCCCCCGTCTCCAACAGCGGGGGGGATTAGTAGCACCCCGATACCAAGTACACTTGGGTTTGTTTTACTGCATGGACCGAAATAAATAAAAGATTGGTTTCCTTTTTTTAGCGCGATTCTCCGAGTGCTCCTCTTGGCCATACTTCAATGCTTTATTCCTTTCAAATATACGTATTTTGTAACTTGCTTTTTTTCTCACTTGTATTGGAATCGCATTGGGAATCAATTTGCCCACTGCATTATCAACAGCACATAGCGCTAGAACACAACCATGTTTGTGAAACCAACCGACAGGGCTCTTTGCCACTCTATCACTATGCTATACCCATGAAACCATACAATCATTCTGTCAAACTGGATCTCTCCTGTCCACTCTTTCCACTATCACTCTTTATGTGGTGTTAGGGATGGTAGATTCTGGAGATATTTTAAAGCAGCAAGGATCACATTCTAAAACAGCGGTGGGTGTAAGACATGCAAAGACAACAGGTGGATTATCCCTCCAAAATGACCATAACTTCGGCAACAGTGAGACACCTCAAGTCAAAACCTATATCACTCAAACGTGGCTAAACCCCCATAACATTGCTCTAATCTCCTCTGGAGCCAGGGAGCCACAGACTTGGCTGGCTAGTTACGGCTGCAGAGTGAGTGTTGACTGCCAGAGAGATTTCTCTTCCTTGTGGCCTCAGGTTGGGATGGGAACAGAAGAGTGTCCTTGAGCTGCGGGTGACGATGAATACCACGCTTTTTCTCCTCCTCTTCTCCCTTTGTGTATACATTCGTTCTCTACACACACTCACTCGCGCTATCCGCTCCTCCTCCTCCCCGTGTAACGCAGTCCAAGGCCGCCAAACAGCTCCCTACTGCTCTGCATCTCAGGGGGGCTTTTCAGTGACGGGGGTTTTGACATGCTTTAAACACATTCTGAATGTGTGCTTCACACAGCAGCAGCAGCAGCAGCAGCAGCAGCAGCAGGAGACTCTGTGTTACCTGTCTCCGTGAGATTCAGCAGGGAGCAGGAGTACGGGTCTTCTCTGTCCTCCTCCGGGATGGGACATCCGTGCCGGCCCACGATGAACTTCACCCCGACTCTGATTAGCACAACAACCCCAAATCCCGTGTCACCTCATAGGCATTCAGTCATTATTTGTCACACAAGAACTGGATGTCATTTTATTTTTTCCTCCCAAATCCACGTCCATATAGATCCACCGTCTCCACCTCGGTCACCATGGTTACAGTTGATAATAGGCCATCGTGTTATCAGGAGGAGCAGAGGATAATGGAACGATACTAAAGACCCCCGAAAGATTAGCGTCTTAGATTTCTAGGTCAATCATGTGCAACGAGCTGATTGTATTTCAACGGTATATAAACCGAGCTAGGATGAGGGGGGTGGAAGGCGGCCGGGGTGAAACAGACCTGTGCTGAAACTCGGGGTGGTCTTCGAGGTAGCCCAGCCATGTGTCCCTGATAACTTGTCTGAGGTCATGATGGTGTCGGGCTGACAGCACTCCCACCAGCAGCTCGGAGGAAGAGAACTCCTCATCTGTGTCGGAAACACTTCAGCATCAACGCAGTGAGGAGGTATCACACACTTTGCATTGCCATTTAAAAATCACAGCATGTTGTATCAAGTTATAGCCGCACGGATGTAGTCGCTCCAAGTAAAACTAAGGATGTTGCGAAATGTATCATCGGCCAGAGTTACTATAGTTACAATGTGACGATGGGATCAAGACAGTTCTGATCCTCGCCCGTTACATACACTCTCTCGATACATTTCGACAACCCAGCCCATCTGAGCAACGCCCAGCAGAAGTGAACTGTTGTCAGAGCAAAGCACACCTAAAAACCATGACGGGAGACGCAACGCACCAAGGTGCAACTACAGCTCAACAAACCCCCACAAGCAGACCCACACAGCAAGAGCAGCTTCAGAAAAGTTCACTCAATTTAAGCCTGATAAAAGTTAACATCAATCGAAAACGTACCCGAATCTTTGGTTTCCAACGACGTGGTGGTCGGAGATGTCAACCACAAGTGCACCACGACTGCGACCGCACATGGGAGGATAATAAGGGCTAGACTGCGCATGGACGGGCCGCTTCATGTATGCTCCAAGCCCCGGCAACTAGACTCCCGACCAGATCACAGGACGGCTCTCCTCCGCGGCAGCAGCAGCAGCATGAGACGGTCCGCCAGTGAGCAGCACATCTCAGGGTCTCTGCCTCCGGAGCAGCGTTGCCAGATTGGCCCAGATTTCCAGCCCAATCTGGCAACTGTGGCTGCAGCGTGTTGCCATATTGGGCTGGAAATCTGACCCAATCTGGCAACACTGGCTCCGAGCGTTGTCTCATGTCTGCCTCTTGTGTTTAACTATTCTGACCAATGGAAGCGAAGAGGCGGAACCGCTAACGTGTCTGGGTAATATAGTACCGGAACGTTGTATGGCTCCATGACGGATTTAATGTAGGATCGCATTTAGAAGTGAATTCGTCGAAAGCAACTTTTGGTTAAATTCGTTTAATTTTGCGGAGCAAATATGTATTTAATTTAGCAGGACCCAACCCGTTACGAGTATATATATGATATGAAAACTTTATTTCAGACTCAAGTCCATTAACCTTTCGAGTTGTCCTTATCTTATTATGTCATTCAAATATTATTTCTTAACAGGGAATATAATAGATAAATACATTTAACAGATTTGATATAGGATGGGCCTGAATCAAGGAGATACATAGCACTAGCAGTAAAAATCGAAATACAATGTTCCCTCAACTGCCCTCTTCCTCCACCAGAGAGCGGTATTGTACACGGAGTAGTTAATTAAGGGACGCACTGGTTTCCCGGTTCGGTTATTAAAGGGGTGATATGCCACCAGGTGTGAGTGTGATTATCCATTTAAAGCCGTTTGAAAATCTGCCTTTTCCTGTATTTTAGTGACAGCGCAAGTGGGCGTGTCTACCTAGTTGTGTGATGGATAGATAAGCAACATTTGCATCAGTCCACTGGTTAGGCTGTTAGACTGATCTGTCAAGCTTACATCTAGGTGGACACGCCTGCTTTTGATGTCACAAAAACACTAGAAATGGCAGATTTTCATACGGCTTGTAATGGCTAATCACACTCACACCTGGTGGCAGATATCAACCCTTTAAAGAGGTTTGAGAAGGCCTCCCCGTCGACAGCAGCGGTAGACAAAACGCCACACAGCACATTCTGGTTTCTTTTTTGTCCTTTTATTCATTCCATCCATGAAGGATTTACAAAGCCTTCCACCTAAATGCTTAACCCAAGAGAGTCAGCTCTACTCATCGATACATACAGCTGCACACGTCTACAGATCCCGTTCCCATTGAAAATCATGTGCGGGAATAGCACCCGGAAGTCTAAGAGGCAATTGTACTCATATCATATCATGTTAGCTTGCTGATTCTTCTGTAATAGATATAAATAAATCCATGCAATATTCATCTCTCGCCATATAATGTCAATTTTTCAGTTTTGGCACCATTGTTTACGAGGTCAGTGAGCGCTGAACCCTGAAGATAACTCTCAGGGTTTTTATTTTTAAGACCGGAAATAAATGACTAATGGTCCTGAAAACAGCTTGCGTTAAATCAAACATCCTGTCTTGGTGGTGGTTATCGCGTAAAAGGAGTTTAAGACCTAATAAGATGGCTATTCAAGTACCAGGAGATTATTTTTCTTCCTTCATAAATTGATATAAATCAAAGAGGTTATGATGCAGGAGACCTGAACCACAGAAGGGATCATAACATGTAAACCGACCCTTATCATAGTTTTTAAAAAAATACTCACATTGTATTAATAATTGCATGATTTATAAATGTGTTTCCCCCACCCTTAATTATCATACAAGCTTATGCAGCACTACACGTCATATATTTTTCAGTCAGTACTGTGAGCAGATATCCCCATACTAGTGATAATAACAATATTAATCATGATCATAACAATTCCTCAATTCCGTAAAAATTGGCAAACTCCATACAACTATACTGTGTGTAAAGGAAACATTTCGACAATGTGCTTTTCTCAACAACAGAAATCAAACTAAAAACAAAGAATACATAAAAGACGGTTTGGTACGGGGCGAAGGGGGTGGGGGGTAGGTGTTTTATATAATTATATCTCCTCTCTCACAGAAAAATTGGCACTGTAACATACTGTACACTCTAAAAGAGCTGTCGGGGCTCCAGACAGCAACATGCAGAGGCCTACGCTAGGGGGCGCTGTGAGCTCCCGCCCCGGTGCCCTGCCCTCTGAGGGTCCCGGCCACGGCCCCACGGACCGCCACGCTCAGGTAACATGCCCACAACACAAACCAGAAGGCGGAGAAGTAGTAAACCAAGAAGGCTCCACACTGGTACTTAACCGTATGTAGCGTGATAAGACTATACTGGATTAACTGAAAATTACATTCGGAAAAAAATATTGTATATTGGTCTACACGAAGTAAAAAACTGAAAATTGAAAAGTTGGACTACATCACTGTTAGTGTTTTGGTGCGTAGCACAGTAATACCTCTTAATTAACCACCACCAATTAACCTAATGATGGATTTGCTGTTGAATGTGACCTATGTGTGTCCTAATAGGCCTACTCAGACATATTTATCACACTAGGGTTGATGTGTTTCACAGCCTTCGGGGAGAATGGGATAATCTATAAAGCTGGGTGAGGCTGAGTGTAAAACTTAATCCTCATCTCATTTCCATTGTACTTAATTAGCCTTGAATGAGGAAATAACACTCACACAATGTTAAATAACTATTTGCAAGATAAAAATGTGTTCATGACCATGAAGCATAATAAAGCTTGTGGGCGATAAACCAAAACACTGGGCGACATGTCTGTTTCCTGAGGCATGTACGATCTAGCACGATATTAATAATAATAATAATAATCATAATAAGAGTCATCATAATAAAAAACATGTCTCATCTCATTAAGCACTGTGAGCAAGGCTGTTCTCTAATAGCAAAGCAATAAACAAACCTATTGAACAAGACATAATACGCTCACTGGGTTGCCAGTTTGGAGCCGAATCCCCCTTTCCCTAACCTTTCAGCAACACGTGGGGGCGGGGCGGGGTTGGGGGTTAGGGGCGGGGCATATCTGACCAACCAACAGTGTGTCCGCCTGGGGAAGGGGGGGGGGGGGGGGGGGGGGGGGGGGGGGGGGGGGGGGGGGGGGGGGGGGGGGGGGGAGGGGGGAAGGGAAGGGAGGGAGAAAATGAGCCAACCCAACGCCAAAGAGGTCATTAGCTTCCGTTATGGTGAAGACGGTGAAGCCAGGCAATGCCATGCCCCAAAAACATGAACACGTTTCTTTAACAGGCAGAAGGCGGAGCCAGGGATGTGGGCGGGGCCGGGGGAGGGGCATCAGAGGATGGTGCAGAAGAACTTCTTCTCCCTGAAGGGGTTCTCAGAGGCGGGGACGGGCACGATGAGCGGGTCATCGCGTATGTGGGCGTCACAGTACGCCATCAGGTCGGCCGCTGCTTTGGACACCTGGTGGAGGGGGAGGGGAGGGGGCGAGAGAGAGAGGGAGGGAGAGAGTGAGAGAGAGAGAGAGAGAGAGAGAGAGAGAGAGAGAGAGAGAGAGAGAGAGAGAGAGAGAGAGAGAGAGAGAGAGAGAGAGAGAGAGAGAGAGAGAGAGAGAGAGAGAGAGAGAGAGAGAGAGAGACAGACAGACAGACAGACAGACAGACAGACAGACAGACAGACAGACAGACAGACAGACAGACAGACAGACAGACAGACAGACAGACAGACAGACAGACAGACAGACAGACAGACAGACAGACAGACAGACAGACAGACAGACAGACAGACAGACAGACAGACAGACAGACAGACAGACAGACAGACAGACAGACAGACAGACAGACAGACAGACAGACAGACAGACAGACAGACAGACAGACAGAGAGAGAGAGAGAGAGAGAGAGAGAGAGAGAGAGAGAGAGAGAGAGAGAGAGAGAGAGAGAGAGAGTGAGAGACAGACAGAGAGAGAGACAGACAGAGAGAGCGAAAGACAACAAGGGGGAGGAGAGGATGGTTAGACAACAAAACAGAGGTGGTATTTGAGGTCAGAGTTTTATGCTGCTGAGCGGTGAGAGTTTTGTAAGACTTCCTAGCGAAGATGTCTTGCTGTGGAAAGGCAAGGATTGGAGAACTGTCAGCAATATATTTTCTTGACTTATTATGTGAATTTCAGAGGCATTTGTGAGGTACAAAAGACGATTGTGCTACTTGATTGAAACCATGCATCTGTACAGCATGGTTGTTTTGTTTTATATAATGATATATAATTAATAGAGCTGTCAAGTGATTAAAATATTTAATCGTGATTAATCGCATTAATGTCATAGTTTTTCTATGCTAAATATCCCTTGATTTTTTTGTCCCATAATTCTTATCATTGTAATTATCTTATCAACATGGTGAAGTGCATCGGCTTGCCTTGTGCAAATGATTTTTTATTGATAACAACATTGGCATATACTGATCAAAACAGGATGATACAAAAAAAGAGCCTATAGTGCAATTAAACGACTGCTTTGAACAAATGTCATTTGAACATAGCAGTCAGGCTACTGCTTCTTTGTTTTGAAAAAAAAAAAATAATAATAATAATTGCGTTAATCGCGCGATAATTTTTTTAACGCCGTTAAATTTGGTTTGCGTTAACGCCGTTAATAACGCGTTTAACTGACAGCTCTAATAATTAACTATATGTATTAAATAAATGCGATTGATTATGAAAGGACGTTATAGGGTCTCTCTCCCTGGGTCATCATCACAGAACCTGGTTCTGTGTCTCTCCAGGCTTCAGACCTCCAGCGCTTCTCCACCTCAGAGAACACACAGGTGACATCCCTTATCTAGGAGAGTCCTGCTCCGAAATACACCTCAGATGCACACACACACCCCTGGTGGTATAATATGGGACCTTTAAGAACCGGTCTGTGATCAAACCATCATAACTGTCTCCCCTTGCTTCACTGAAAAATCCGTATTGCAATATCACTCATCACCCCACTTCGATTCGGCTTCAGAGTGTTTCACATTTGCAAAGACAAATGATAATGGTGACGGATGTTTCAGTGGCAGCAGGATGAACGGTTAAAGCCATTTGATCACCCAGACCGGCGTGGTCCTTAAACCATGTAGTGAACATCCAAGTCCAAGGGAAGGGGATGATGGCGGAGTTAGCCCAGTGAACCCATCATGCTAGTCGGTGAAGCCATTGTTTCCCCGGGGAGAGTGTGTGAATGTGTGAGTGTGTGTAAGTGTGTGAGTGGCAGTGAACCAAGTGCCATTAGCCTGCGAGGAGCTAGCTGTAATTACACAGTCAGGCCCTGATGGAGGGAAAGCCCTGCTAATTAGCACACATCCCAATCCTGTTGGCCTATTGAGCAATTAGGGAGTATAGGGTGACGCCTCAATCAGGGGTACAGGCCTCTTGCGTCGCCTTGATTGAATAGGAAATAATCTGTCCATGAAGACCACTTTACCTCCGCCATTATTCTTTACATACTGCACCTTTAAAAATAACAGACATTTTCCTGATGTGTCCGAATGCTGATACTACGTGATCCTATATTGGCTAAATCTGCTAAAAACTGACCATGAATGCATGCACTGAATGGTTTTCCATGTATGCCAATTGAAGCAGGTTATGTTTAACAGTTTTACTAATGTATAAAAAACTCCTTAGTAATAACACTAGTGATAACTCTTCGATCTGGCCTGACCGTATCATTAGCAACTAAAACCACAAAAAAATGTATCGACAATAATACCAAAAAACGGGTAGCTTTGTGTTTTGCGATGGTCTTCATTAATGCGTCAATCGTTAGGAAGGAGGTCTCATTCCTCGGCTGTGAGCAGGCCAGATACTGCTGAGCAGGGAGAGCTGTGATTTGTGGCGCTGCCGAACCCAGCAGCTCCAGGGCTCTGGGCCCAACCTGCCCTGGGCAGATGTGGAGCTTTCTCGTTGAGGAGAAGACAGACCTTTAAAAACGGTCACAGCTTTTCCCGAAACAATAGAAAAACTAAACCCCTAGGGAGCCTCTCTGTGCTCTAAAAATGCAATTTCAGCTAGAAGTTGAGCCGAGGCGAGGTCTGCAAGTAAAGGACAGGAGCGCGGCAGTCTGCGGTGGATTTATTAATAGAGGTCTTAGATTAGAGGCACATATTGACATTTGCAGAAACGGAAACTCATGATTGTGAAATATTGATTGCTGGCCGGTTGAGGACACAGGACTCACCAGTGCCCAGTCACTGGACCCATTCATTAACGCCCACAATGAAAAGCATATTGTTGTCAGAATGCGGTACACCATTGGACCGGTCATTCCAACCCCCCCCCCCCCACAAACACACACAATCACGCGCACACACACAAACACACAGACACACACACACACACACACAGACACACACACACACACACACACACACACACACACACACACACACACACACACACACACACACACACACACACACACACACACACACACACACACACACACACACACACACACTCATGCTGGCCGCTCTGACAGAGTGCAGGGATTGCCTTTGTGATCTGTGCTTGTCAGACACTCAAGGCACTAATTCAACTTCTTGCAGTAATTGTTTCTGTCTGGGAGTCAGTTTGACTGGCAGTCAAATGTGCCTGAAGGGTTTTCTGAAAATATAACTCAGACAAAACAAAAATTTATTAGGCTTTCATTATAGAACAAAGAAGGAGGCACATTATGCACGATCATTATTACTAATCCAATGCCTATAATCCAATGTGTGCAAATGCATATGTTTACACTTCGGTAGGCATGATTTCACTACAGTGGGGCATAAAATTGGATCCTATAGGCTACTTGTAGTCAATCTTAATCCAATATGCCTCCCCTCTAACCTACTCGTTAATTACATGTATTCGGATTTACTTTAAATCCATTTGATAAGAGCAGCCGCTAAACGATGTTAATGTATGTAAATAAACACATGAGACACAACGAGTGGAACAGGGGGTGTGGGTTACCTTTATCCGGTCCATGCAGGCCTCCATCTTCAGCTGTTCCACCGCTTTCCTGGCTTGGGAGATGCTGGCTGTGCTGTTGTTGACGATGCAGTCCTTCATGGTGCTGCTGGCGTGTTCAACACAAACAACACGGTTACGATAAGAAGCACCCGCCCCTCCCCCCCCCCCCCCCCAATCTTCACTGGGTGGGCCCTAGCGTCTGCAGATCCCCGTATCGGTCCCTCTAGCACAGTGATTCCCAACCTCCGGTTCCCGCACGGGGCCGGTCCGTGGAACCGTTCCTTGAAATATTTCTAGAAAAAGCTGATAATTTTTTTTTTCTATTATTATTTTTGTTTATTTAAGTCTCACTTTACTTTTCTTGTGTTTTTCTTATAAATGGTATTATTATTTATTATTGCATTGTTGAAGGGAGCCTGAGAGGACTGTAATTTCTGTTGCTTTAATTGTTGTGAATTTGACAAATAAACTATGACAAATAAACCATGTCGAAAAATAAAGCCACGTACATCCTTTGTTTAAAAATGATGCATCTTAAAATTAAGGCATTCAAATTGACTACCGGTCCTTTAATTTGTTTTAATGAATATGCCGGTCCTTGGAACCCCAGCACGACACCCCCCCTCTCCCCCTCGCTGCCTTGCTGTGGTTTTAAGGGCAGCAGGGAGAAGCAGCAGTAGCGTTACACACAAATACGCACCGGTTGTATTAATATCTCCCAGAGGGATTGAATCAGCGTCATTCATGATTTCATCCGCTCCACTTGAGAAGTAATGTGGACCTGCTTCTTATGGGACAGGCCTCAACAGAGGAAACACTAAATGGTTGTGGTTGTTCTGTTTTCCTGTCTTCTGTTTTTAGCAATCGATTTGCATTTTAAAAACGTAGGGATTGGAACCTGTGACAATGGTGATCTGGCAGCAGGTATGCTTAGCCCATAGGCTGCACGCTAAAGTCTGGCTGAGGACCAATTTATTTACTCATTGCTCATTCTGGAGATGAATGGAGCTCCAAAGTGTGCTGTTTAATACCATAGGGGGTGCATCGTTTTGAGGTATAGGAAGAACGGAATAATCTGTGGAAACAGGTGCGGTTTGTTCATGCATTGAAACAAGCAGGCTTGTAAGCCCCACTCCGAGCCTCTAGGTATTAAAACCTATTAGATATTTATAAGAAACAAACCTCGCACAACATCACAGATCGAAAAGGGGCCAGAAATGACCATTAATACAAACAGGCCGATTAGTTCATATTCCCACTACCTTAAATCCTTAACGTGTCTAATTAAACGGGGTTAGGCAGGGCAGGGGTAAAACCAGTATTTAGTGGAATCCCCCTCTCAGGTCGCACCCCGAAATGGCCATGATGAAACCAAGAGGGATCCAAGCTTTACCAGAACATCCCCCACTGAAAGCACAAGGCCCTTCTCCTTTATGCTCCATTCCCAATTAACTACACAGGCCATAGGTGCTGTCCTAGTCAACCCCCAGTCGCCTGCTCCATGACATGCGACCACCAGGCCTGTTCCCCAGTACAGTGTTCTCCATTAAACAAGGCGTTCTCCTGCACGGCTCCATCATAAAGCCATCACACACGATGCGGCCCTCATCAGCACCACTCAAAACACATGCATCCCACGCTCCTCTAAAACGCCTTGTTTGGGGAACAGAAAAATGATAAATCGATGATATTTCAGTCATCGCAGAAAGACTGAATCTACGTGCGGGATAATGCAGGCAATGCGCCACCACCTACCTGAAATGTGTGTGTGTGCCAGCGATTCCAATGTGAAGAATTCCGGATTGACTCCACCCAACCGAGCTGTCAAATGTTCAAAACGAGCAGAAGGCTGAGGTAAAAAAGGCAATCCCGCTTACGTTGCTTTCATCCAAAAAAAAACGATCCGCGGCGTGGACTGAGATTCCCCCGACAGCGCTCAGCAGTGCCTCGCCTTATAACGAATCGTGCAATCACGCATATTCCGTTTAGCGAGAGGAATCCGAATGGGCAGACCTGGAAGGCACCACGGACGGACCTGGAGAGTATTACGCACGCAGCAGCAGGGGGAATCTCTCGATGACGAGCCAATATGTGGGGCAGGAACCAAGCATCAACCTGGAGGTCCAACGGCAGCCTGTGTACAGTGTGTGTATGTGTGTGTACGACTCTGTGTGTACATCTGTGTGTGTGCGTGTGGGTTTTCGTGTGTGTCTGTTTTCGTGTGTGTGAGTCCTTGTTCGTGTGTGGTGGTGTGTATGTGTGTAATAGCGAGCTCTATCTCTCGGCTCCATCCCGGCAGAACACGCTATAGATTTGGAGGTCTCCCAATTTTATTGCGGGCCAGCTTCCACAGCATTGTTTTCCCTGATAGCCCAGGGAATTTTACGAATTTTACCGTCATAGATGGCAAAAATATTTGCCTATTGACATAAAAATAGTCTACCTTGACCAGAAGGGCAAAGAACAATTCGCTTTATTATTAAAAGCAAAAACAGACATGTTGTGTAATGTTTCCAATATGTTTATATTTATAATTTTCTTATCATTGAATCACTCAAAAACCTAAAACATGACCTCTCTTATTGCTGAATCTTCAGAACAGATTTTTAATGTTGATGCTAATTTGGAAACAGGCCATTTTAGATCCAACCTGGGTATTGGAGGAGCCAGGCGCTCTTATAAGATCTTCTGCAACCAAACACAAAACGATCCAAAACACAAAACAGACTTATTCAGTTTTCCACTTCTCATTGTATATTTTTTGCCCTCCATTTTCTCAACACAACATTCGTAACAACCTCATACGTGCAATAGTTCACAAGAGCCGCCAGTCGTAGAAAGGGTGTCAGCAGGCGAAATGTAGTTCATGACAGCGTGAAGCCATTGTAAACTTCTGTAGAGCCATCGTACAAAGAAATAAACATCAAAATGGCCTCCTGTGATCCTGAGCTCTGCGAGCAGGTAACAAGAGTTCAGCCTGGTTCTTCAGGGATAAAGGTTAAGACGACACAGACAGGGAGAAAAGGCATGACAACACCATGGAATGCTAAGGAACTTTCCCTTTCTCGTAACTCATTTGATTCATAGTTAGAATTGCAACACAATACAAAATTCTTTCTTCAGTTGAACACAAAAAGGCAAAACACATTTAAATACTCGTCCTGATGAAAACGGTCGAATTATGGATACAGTTCCAGAAATAATCAAGTTAATTATTATCGGTAACTTTTCCGTTGCACGTTATAACAAACTTCATCGCGGTCTTCCATCGGTCCGCTGTATCGCATTTCTGCTCGGACCGTATCGTTGAAATACCATCCCGTTCTTCACGTACCCACCACATCGCCGGTCAGTAGCAGACCGCGGCCCGGTCCGGTTAAAAGTGCTTCAAAATCGTCCATTTCACACACGAAAAACAAGAGAACCACAAAACAAATAGTCAAAGTGCAGAGATGGAATGACACCGGGGAATGTAGAGATGTTTGACTGTGCTTCAACTCCGCAGATAAGACAGCGCTCCAATTACTCTACCGCCTCGACTGGAGAGCAGTTGTAACACGTTGTAATAAAAAAATGAAGAAGACATAGTAAGCAGTATGGGTGGATAATGAACAGCACAACGCGGGAGGGGGGGGGTCAGCCTGGTAAGCTGTGATCTTCCATTGGCTCATTCAATAGAGCCAGTTACTCATCTCTCAGCTCAAACCCAAACCCCCCTCCCCCCTTGAGAAGGCCTTCAGCACACCCCTTTAATGAACCTGGTGTTACGCTGTTCAGGTGCACATACACACACACACACACACACACTGCGACCACACCGCGCCACAACGGCGTCCGACGCTGGTTTTGCGAGTGCATCGTCTTCAGGCAGGCGCTACGTCGGCCCGAAGCAGGACGAGGACCAGAAGGTATGACAACAGGAGTCAGGGTGGAGCAAGGCAGGCCTGACGCGGGAATGCAGAAGGAGAAAGCGCCCCCCGTTTGAAGGTGTGCATGCACACGCAAGCACACACACACACACACACACACACACACACACACACACACACAAGACACATAGTGTGCTCACACATACCCGCAAACCTCAACCACATAAATAGACACGCACACACACACACACACACACACATACCATCATCAACATCATCATCGTCATCAACTTTCCAACATGCGAAACAGTCCGAAAAAACACAAGGAACAACGCAAACAAAACGCATATCTTCCGGCCCCTGGCTGGTGTGTATACCTACACATATACATATCTCCATCTATGTACACAGATACAAAGATATATATATATATAAAGCTATAGTGTTCGGCCTTGAGAAGGCCACCGTCCCACTCCTTCCAGGGCAGCCCCCTCCAGTCAGGGCTTGCCTCGATCCACAGTCTCTCCGCCGCAGCCTCGATTCACCCAAGACGGGTCCCAGTGCCACTACACAGGCCGGTCCCAGCGACCCCACGATGGCAAGGTGGCGGCTGTATGAGTGTGGGGCGGGGAGAGGGCGGGGAGAGCATCCAGACTACGGCACGCTCTGACCCTCCCAGTAGCAGCTTCCTCGAGACGGGCGACAGTCAACGCCATCGATCGGAGGGACCGAAAGTGACAAGAGTTGGCCCGCCTCGGTGCGACTCAAAACGCCACACTGAGACGGACATATCAGGGCGGCGACGCCGGTGGAGGTTCGGGGGATCGGCCGCTGCCCTGGACCGAAGCCTCACTCCACCCCTCGTTCCTGGCGCTCTATAAATTATATCTACATGTGTAATACGACCGCCATCAGGGCCCTCTGTCGGCCGTAGCTCTGGAACAGAGTTAGTGTCGGACCAGCGATGGCTTCAGCTTCGATCGGGAGTCCGCGTCCCGTACCGCATACACCCTCTCCCCGAGACGAGGAAGAGGAGGAGGACTGACGGAACGCGAAAGGGGGGGTGGGGCATGCAAAGGGGGGGGGGGGAGGGGGACAGGGGGCGGGGCCAGAGCGGCGTGCATGGGACAGCTGCTGCAGCAGGAGCAGTAGTCGTAGTAGTGGTGGTGGTGGTGGTGGTGGTGGAGAGTTGCAGCGGTGGCGAGGGGAGCTCAGCCCGCGGCGTAGCTGCTGAGGAAGGAGTAGAACATGGGCAGCTTCATGCGCTGCTGGTCCCGCCGGCACCAGGCCATCACCGTGCCCTCGCTGTTGGCCGTGTACAGGTGGTGGCCGTCGCAGGAGTACGTCAGGCTGGAGGAGAGAGAGGGGCAAGGGGTTGGAGCCAGAGACACTTCTATCCAGAGCGTGTAGTAAACGTGTTCACACACCGACGGCATGTGTCGACCATGCAAGGCGACAGCCCGCTCGTCGGGAGCAGTTAGGGTGAGGTGGCTTGCTCAGGTGTCACCTCGACGCTCAAGGAGTGTGTGTTGATCGGGCCTCAAAAGGGAGAGGGGGTGTCTGTTGTACTGCCTGGTTTCTGATTGGTTTAGATTGGTCAACGGGTGATGTGACTTTGGCAGGGATTTTGAAATTATCACAAAATAAACGTGCGGGGTTGAATTCAGCGACCGCGTCTTTTCTTTGGGCGTCATTTGAGAAATCTGAATCAGAATCGCTTTTAATCGCAAAATGCATCAATGGACGCACAGGAATTTAACCTTCGCATCCGGTGCTTAACACACAACTAGACAAACAGACAGTAAAATGCACATAGCTCTAGTAAAACATGTAAAAAAAGTTCTATAAATAAGGAATAATAAAATAAAATAGTCCAATTCAGACTCCTTTTGGAGGGGGGGGGGGGGGGTGTAGTCATTGATTAAGGAGAGATATAGCCTTAGTGAAAAGCTATTTTGGTGGCGTCAGGACCATGTCCTGATGGCATGGTAGCGCCTACTCAAAGGGAGCAGCTCAAAGATGTTGTTTGCAGGTTGAGACTTATCAGCAGTTATTTTACCTGCCCTCTTCCTGACCCGGGCCTCATGCAGGTCACTGATCTGCATCTTTCCAGTCAGCCTAATGCTTTTGGTTATGACGTCATTTGGGCTATTTCTGTATTTCTGGCCTGTGGTCTCTGCGGTGCTTTCATGTAATAACGCAGATAGGGGGTTAGCGGAGAGCCCGGGGTACCTGATGATGGGTTTGCTGGACTTGGGGAAGGTGATCTCTCGCACCGGCTTCAGATCCCACGTGCTCCACAACCTGGAGGCGCCCGACACACAAAAACACACAGTGACTGGACTGCATGAAACACGCAGTTTAAACACATGCACGCACACACACACACACACAGTAACACACATTGAGACACACAGTGACACACACACAGTGACTCACAAGCACACACAGTGAAACACACGCACACACACACACACACAGTGACAAATGCAGATACACACAGGGACACACTGGCACGTACACAAACAGTGATACCAAGAACACACACACACAGGGACAAACACACACGCACAGCAACACACACAGTGACACACACACACACGCACATACAGTAACACACACGCAGTGACAGACACACGCAGAAACACAAACACAAGGTTACCTGACGACGCCGTTCTCCAGGCCGCCGGCGATGACGTTGACGGACACGCCCTCGGGCTGGTTGGAGAACGCCACGGAGCAGATGATCTCCCGGCAGTGGACGTGGCCAATCAGGTCGCCGTTCACCGTCCACAGGCGCAGGTCGCTGCCACCGCCCACTAGATGGGGGGGGCAGAGGGTCAGAGGGTGTGTGTGAGTGAGTGAGTGAGTGTGAGAGTGTGAGTGTGAGTGTGAGTGTGTGAGTGTGTTCTCACCCGAGTCGCAGACCGTGGCGATGTCCCCGGTGGTTTCGCTGCCGGACACGGCCGTCACCGGACTCTTGTGGCCCGTGAGGCTCTGGACGTAGCATAGCCTGTAGCCGCGCCATGGGGAGACACCAGTTAGTGCTACGTAGCGTTAGCATTCAGGTAGCTCTTTTTCTCTAACACCTTGATAGGTTTTTTGTGTCTTTTGTCCTCATTGACCGACCAGTGAAGAGAGACAGGACAGGGAAGAGAGACAGGACAGGGAAGAGAGACAGGACAGGGAAGAGAGACAGGTGAGGGTAGAGGGTAGAGAGACAGAGACAGGGGGTGTGTGTCTACCTGTTGAGGTCCCAGAGGATGCAGGTGCCGTCCTGGGAGACGCTGATGAGGATGCTGTAGGGTTTGCAGACGAACAGGCCCGTCACCTCGCCCGTGTGGCCGTACAGGTGCACCTGGCTCTCCACCTCCATCTCCGACGGCTGGGCGACGCCACAAAACAAACGGACCGCATTGACACACAGCGCTTTTCTAACCAGCGGCCACTCAAAGCACTGTACACTAGTGCCTAACATTGGTCCATTCATGCACACATGCACACACCGACGGCGGAGTCCGCCACGCAAGGCGACAGCCAGCTCGTCGGGAGCAGTCGGGGTGAGGTGTGTCTTGCTCAGGGACACCTCGACACTCATGCCGCCCCAAACAGGCCAGAGGTTAGCCAGAGGTCAGCCAGAGGTCAGCCAGAGGTCAGAACAACAGACAGGCTTCCATAAATAAAACTCAAAATCCACAGATTTAGCAGCGATAGAGAGAGAGCGTTCAGTCAAACGGTTCCATCTCGGTTTCAAAAGGTTTACTAAAGCGTAGACCGTGTTTGTTAGGTCTGCACGCTCTCCTTTCATCCCTCTTAACACTGAATCAGAGCGACTCACGCATCCAACGCTGAAGAGCGTTGGAGAGTTATAGTGCGCGGTTTGAATTGAACACTCACGACGACGGTGCCTTTATTGGATGTAGTGTTCGGGAGGTGCTAGACTTTCGTCAGATTGAACCTCGGCCCCCTCATTGTAAGCAGAGACCCGCCACCACAGCGGCACCAGCTCACACTCTGCTGGTGGTGGTGGTGGTGGTGGTGGTGGTGGTGGTGGTGGTGGTGGTGGTGGTGGTGGAGGGGGGGGGGGGGGGGGGGGGGGGGGGGGGAAATGAAAGCTGTGCCCCGGCTCCGGGCCTGAGCAAGGACTCGGATTGGTGACGTGTGTTTTCAGGGCCGTTGTACGTGATAAAAGGTGATTCACCGCTGGGATGACCCTGAGCGTTGTACTGGGGTGATGAAGCCAGAACAGGGGGAGGAGAAAGAGGGGGAGGAGGAAGAGGGGGAGGAGGAGTGGTGGTGGATAGATGGTGGGTGGATGCTCAGGTGGAGGTGGAAGGGGCTGGGGTTGAGAGTCAACCTATAGCAGGGCTAAATATTGTAGAAGTGTTGCTGCATCTCGCAGGACATTCTGATTTAAATATCTCAATCTGAATCTTCCTCTCTCTCTACCCCCATCGATCCCTCTCTCTACCCCCCAAACCCACCCCCACACACACTGGACAATGTGCAATTGTATATGTATATGTATATGTATATGTATATATGTATATATGTATATATATATATATATATATATATATATATATATATATATATATATATATATATATATATATATATGTGTGTGTGTATGTATATGTATATATATGGATATGGATATATATATGTTATATTTTATATTTTTTATTTTATTCTTAATATTTATTTATTTATTTATGTATATCTGGAGTTCGTGACAAAAATAATTTCCCTCTGGGATTATTAAAGTATCTATCTATCTATCTATCTATCTATCTATCTATCTATCTATCTATCTATCTATCTATCTATCTATCTATCTATCTATCTATCTATTCTGTGATATTTACCTCTGGCTCTGTTTTTTTAATATGCAATTTAAATTCTGCGCAATATTGCTAACTATTTATTGACTTATCTGATACACTTTCACAGTTTGACCATTTGATTGACCTTTACTGTCTTCCCGTTTAGTAGTTTGTCAATTGTTCCGTCTGTTGACTGACTTTGTGAGCTACTGGACCCCCTGAATTTCCCCAAGGGGATGAATAAAGTATCATCATCCTCATCATCATTACTGAACACGAGGGGAAGGGCATAAAGTGATGACAGCCCAACTACAACGTCCATGCTGCTCTGCCACTTTGGTTACCGCAGGCAGAAAACACCAGAGAGGCGATCCCATTGGCTGGGAGGAGAATCGTGCTCGCGGGCTGCCGGAGAGGTAGCGGGCGGGCGGGCGGGTGGGCGGACCGTTGCCATAGCAACCTACCGTTGTGCTGGTGAAGCGGTTGCTGTAGGCGGTGATGACTCCACACTTGCTACCTGTGAAGAGCTGACAGCCGTCCGGCACCCAGGCACAGCTCGTCACCTGGTAGGGAGAGAGAGAGAGTTAGGCCCAATCCCATTTCTACCCCTTCCCTTACCCCTTGTTTTGAAGGGGGAAGGGGTAAGGAGTAGAAATGGGATTGGGCCTTAGAGACAAAGAAAGAAAGAAAAAAAAAATTGAAAGAAAGAAAGAAAGACACAGAGAGACAGAGAGACAGAGGGACAGAGAGAGAGAGGGACAGAGGGACAGAGGGACAGAGGGACAGAGAAAAATAAATAATGGAGATAATAGAGAAAGAGAGGGAGAGAGAGAGATGGAGAGAGAGAACGAGCAAGAGAGACACACGCACAGAGAAAGAGAATCGAGCGAGAGAGCGACCAAGAGAGGCACACACAAAAAGAGAATAGAGGGAGATCGAGAGAGCAAGCAAGAGACACACACTGCTGCTTTCCGTGGGAATCCTCCAGTTACAAACACTGAAAACTGTGTGTATGTTTTTTGGATTATATGTATGTATGTATGTATGTATGTATGCATGTGTAAATGGAATGTGTGTGAGTGTGGATTATATGCGTTTGTGTGAATTGTACCTGTGTGTGTGGATTTTACGTGTGTGTGGTGATTGTATGTGTCTCTGTGTGTGTGTGTGTTTTGATTGCCTTTGTGTGTGTGTTTTGATTGCCTTTGTGTGTGTGTTTTGATTGCCTGTGTGTGTGTGTGTGTTTTGATTGCCTGTGTGTGTGTGTGTGTGTGTGTGTGTGTGTGTGTGTGTGTGTGTGTGTGTGTGTGCGCGTGTGTGTGTGTGTGTGTTTGTGTGTGTGTGTGTGTGTCCAGTCCTACCTGGTGCAGCTGGGAGCTCTGGATGAAGTTGATGGGCGGCTCGCTCTGCTTGCTCTTCAGTCGCAGCATGTTGTCAGCGTAGCCCCAGCTCAGGATGGCCGACCACTGGATGTCCGTACTGTGCATGCTCCTCACGCCTGTGCACGCACACACACACACACACACACACACACACACACACACACACACACACACACACACACACACACACACACACACACACACACACACACACACACACACTTAATTAATCCAAAGCGACTTACAATAAGTACATTTGTCAGAAGAAAGAGAAACAAAAATATATCGCTGTCGGTGCAGAAAGGTAATGTAATGTAATGTAATGCAGTAAGGTAATGTAATGCAGTAAGGTAATGTAATGCAGTAAGGTAATGTAATGCAGTAAGGTAATGTAATGCGATTACTAGTGCCAAGCACTAGTAATCACTAGGCTAACCCATTCCCTGTATACAACAAAGATAGCTTGGAGAAAATGCTACAAGACGCTAAGTACTATTTTTGATTGCAACATACAATTGGTGTGTACATTAAGTGATAGGACGAACAACATGCAATAAGTGCATACATTAAGTGCGAGGATGAACAACATGCAATAAGTGCGTACATTAAGTGCGAGGACGAACAACACACAATAAGTGTGTACATTAAGTGCGAGGACGTACAACATACAATAAGTGCGTACATTAAGTGCCAGGACGTACGACATGCAATCAGTGCGTAAGAGGGGATTCGGCACAACCTCGTCGCGGCATGCTTGAACCCGGCGCAGCCCAACGATGGCCCCGCCCCCAGGGTGAGGTGAAGCCTACCTTGCTCCTTGCTGTAGATCATCATGAGGCAGAACTTGCGCGACAGGCCGCAGATGGCCCGCGTGGGCAGCGCCAGCAGGGAGCCGAACCTCTCGCCGTGGGGCTGGCTGAAGCACACCACCGGGTCCGGGGCGCTGGGGGACCCCACGTACTCCCCCCACTTCAGCCCCTTGATCCAGGGGAGGGGGCTCTGAGGAGGAGGAGGGGGGGGGGGGCAGGGCCAGTGAGAGGGGTGCATACTGTGTGTGTGTGGACTACTGTCCTCGGGGGAGGACCCAGCCTGGTGATTGTGTCTTCAGATATGTTTCTTTCAAAGTAAAAGCATGTCAAATGTAGAGTAGAACATAAATGTATTAATATAGACTATTGTATCCGTTTTTTTCCGGAAATAAAACGTCAATTGCCTTCTTTGACGTTCAACCAATCAAGGCAGGTGTCTTTCATAATACCAAAAAAGGTATTATGAAAAAAAAGGTGCTCAATGCATAGGCCAGCTTTAAAAACACACACACACACACACAGACAGAGAGGCACACACACACGCACACACACACACACAGACAGAGAGGCACACACACACACACACACACACACACACAGACAGAGAGGTTCACACACACACACACACACACACACACACACACACACACACAGAGAGGTTCACACACACACACACACACACACACACACGCACAGAGAGAGAGGTTCACACACACACACACACGCACAGAGAGAGAGGTTCACACACACACACACACACACAGAGAGGTTCACACACACACACACACACACACACACACACACACACACACACACACACAGAGAGGTTCACAATCACACACACACACACACACACACACACACACACACAGAGAGGTTCACACACACACACAGAGAGGTTCACACACACACACAGAGAGGTTCACACACACACACACACACACACACACACACACACAGAGAGGTTCACACACACACACACACACACACACACACACACACACACACACACACGCACACACACACAGAGTGAGAGGTTCACACACACACAGACACACACCCCCCGTACCGGGTAGACGATCTCCTTGGCCTGCTCGCGGTTCTCCCTGAAGGCGAGCTGCACCAACAGCCCCACGGCGTTGGGCAGCTCGCCGTCCATCAGGAGCCGGGGCCCCCCCGCCCGGCCCACGTGGGTCCCGCTGAACAGCTGCCGGGGGGTCTGGCCGTACGTCTTGATCATGGTCTCCAGGGCTCGCCGCTGCACCGGGTCCTCCACCGCAGACACGTCCATCCCGAAGTAGGTCTGGGGGAGCCGGGGGGGGTCCACAACATCCTCAGGTTATACATCATACTATGATTCTATTATACATGATATTATGATCTTTTTATGCTTCCTATTATAGTTCATTATGTTATACATAATATTAAATGTCATATTATCGTCCTATTATACATCATATCATACCTCATCACATTATATTTCATCTTATCATCCTATCATACCTCTTATTATCTGTCATATGCATACAAGCGAGTGGGTCACCATCCAATACAACTATTCAGTTGTATTGTTGTTGTTGTTGTTGTTTTTACCCTGAATGGATTACTAGGATAATTTAATCGTGATTACGGATTATCAAGCAGGTAGATGCCTGGGTTATTAGGTTTATTCATCTATTTTGTTGAGACTCACAGAACAACACAGACTTAGACTGGCAGGTGACATTCTTATGACTAGTCACCGCTAACTACTAGCTACCGCTAACTAACCATTTAGGGCAGAACATTCTAGAAAGAGTAAAACGCAAGACAAAAACGAAATAGAATTAAACATAAAGTACAAATATACTAAAGAGCGATACGTTTATCACAAGGTAATAATATAGCTATCTAAAGATCAGACTGAATTATTGTTCCTTCTATTCCATTTTGTACTTCACTACACTTTGATCCAAGGCAGCCATTGTTTCAAAATGTCCAGAATACCCCGACGTCCCGTCTACCATCACTATACCACCTACTCTATTTATATATATATATATATTTTTTTTTGGAGCCCTTTTACTTTATTTAATTTTTTGGTTCTGAAGCGCATTGGGTCCTAAAAATGCGCTATACAAGACTGATTTATTATTTATATTATTACCCGCCCAGTGCTACCCCCCCCCGCCCCGTCACCAGGCCACCCTCCCCCACGTACGGCGGGGTGGAAGACGTTGATGGCGTGCACGGCGGCGCGGCCCTTCTGCTTGAGGCCGAACACCAGGTCGATCCACTGGCACAGCGTGTGGGACACCTGGTCCGACTCCAGCGCCTGGCGGTGGATCAGCACGAAGAGCCGCGGGTCGTTGCGCGCCCAGGGCGGCAGGTTCACGTGGTTCACGCGCTCGCTGTTCTGACGCACGCCGAAGTCGAACCCTGGGAGGGGGGGAGGAGGGGGGAGGAGGGGGGAGAGGAGAGGGGGTCAAGGGTCAGGGTGGAGGCGGGGGTTTGTCTCGGAGACAAATGTACTTATTGTGGGTCGCTTTGGATAAAAGCGTCTGCTAAATGCCCTTAATGTAAAAGTGTACTAATTGGTGTACGGGCTTCGCCGTAATTACACATTTGAATACATGACCATATATGGACTCTCCTTTAGAATCATCTAAACTGGCCGAACTGACAAACTCGCCTTGCCCTCTTCACCGGCGCTTATGACCTTACATGGGTAAACGCTACCTTCCCTCTTTCTCAGTCACCCCCTCAGTCAACAAGCCCCCCCACCTGTCTACCTACCTTCTCTGTGACCCCAACCCCCCATGTCTCCTACCTTCTGTGACCCCGCCCCCTACCTTCTCCTTGACCCCGTCCCCCTGTCTCCTACCTTCTCTGTGACCCCAACCCCCCATGTCTCCTACCTTCTGTGACCCCGCCCCCTACCTTCTCCTTGACCCCGCCCCCCTGTCTCCTACCTTCTGTGACCCCGCCCCCTACCTTCTCCTTGACCCCGCCCCCCTAGCTCTCCTACCTTCTCTGTGACCCCCCCCCCTACCTTCTGTAACCCCGCCCCCTACCTTCTCCTTGACCCCGCCTCCCTCGGCCCCCTACCTTCTCGGTTGACCAGGAACTCGGGCAGGTAGAAGAACTCGGGGATGAGCTCCTTGACGTCGGTCATGGACTCGAAGGAGGACAGGCGCCAGGTGGTGTTCATGGAGTGGAAGGTGCGGTCGGGGATATCAAAGCTCTGGTCTGGGGGAGGAGGCGGGGCCAAAGACACACTTCATTACAAACAAGCCCCCTCAACGCTCTTTTAAATGCCTCCCACAAAGCCCTCCTTTTATCGCCCAGGGAGCCGTGAGCGCGCGGGGGTTTCAGGAGCACATAAAGAGACGCAGCCCTTCAGAGGATCAGAGGGGGCAGAGATGAAGGGGCGGTGGAGAATGGACGGGGGTGGAGAGGGAACGGGCGCGAGGATGTGAGCAGCCAGTCAGAGAGGAAGGGGTGTGGTGTGGGGAGGGAGGGGGGGAGTGGGGAGGGGGGAGGGAGGGAGGGAGGGAGGGGGGGAGGGAGGGAGGGAGGGAGGGAGGGAGGGGGGGGAGGGGGGAGGGAGGGGGGGAGGAAGGGAGGGAGGGAGGGAGGGAGGGTAATTGTTTAAAGACTTCAAAAAGGGCGAAGACAAATCCATTGTAGATAGACGTGGCTAATCAAAAAGGTCAGCTACTCCGTGAAACTAAACGTTACTAAATGAGTGAAGAAAACCTTTCGCACATCAAAGGGGTTCCAAGAAGGAGCCGTCGGCATGACGACGGGCATGGACCGTTTTTTCCAGTCTCGTCGAAGAAACTGCTTATTAATGGTGGTGATTGTTTGCTGGTGGGTGGGGTGGGGGGGGGGGGGGGGGGGGGGGGGGGGGGTGGTGGGTGGTGGTGGGGGTGGGTGGTGGGGGTGGTGGTGGTGGCGGTGGTAGGGGGTGGTGGTGGTGGTGGTAGGGGGTGGTGGTGGTGTGGTGGCGGCAGTGCTAGTGGTGCTGGTGGATATTGGGGTTTGGTGGTAGTGGAGGCTTATGGTGGTGGTGGGAGGAGGTGTTGGTGGTGGTGGAGGGTAGTGCTGGGGGTGGTGCTGGTGGTGGTAGGGGCTAAGGGTGGACGTGGTGGTGGGGGTGGAGACAGTGGTGCTGGGGGGGGTGGTGACAGTGGTGCTGGGGGTGGTGGTGACAGTGGTGGTGGTGTTGGTGGTGGTGGACTCACCCTGGTAGGCCAGGAACATCTTGGTGAAGGGGGGCATGCGCACCATGAAGTGGAGCACGGTGCCGCTGTTGGAGTAGTGGGAGCCGTAGTGGTAGGGCTGCACCGGGGGCATGGGGTCGTCCTCACGGATCCCCTTCTTGTACTCCTCCTCCAGGTACTGAGGCAGACACACACACACAAGAGTGTGAACACACACACACAGGCAAGGATGCAGACACACACATATTCAAACACGAGTGTGCACACACACCACGCAGACGCACACACACACACACACACACACACACACACACACACACACACACACACACACACACACACACACACACACACACACACACACACACACACACACACACACAGTGGTGAATCACCTTGTAGTTGTCAACGTATCGGTCCTCTTTCTCCTTGGACTGCACGGCGATGGGTTTGTTGAGGTTTCTGTATGATCAACAGTAAGATAAAGAGTCATGATACTGTGCAAAACTGGACTTCAAACAAAATCGAACCGTTTCCCCTCAGGTGCACAAATCCACATGTGGATCAGTGGCGACCCTCGACTCTGCCTCGGCACGACTAGACGTCTAGATGGACGAAGAGCGTTACAGGCTCTGACAGAACGCTGCTGAAGGCGTGAGTCCGTTGTGTAGTAGGGCTGGGAATCACAGGGTACCTCACTATACGATACGATATGCGATACATAGTACACGATACCGATGATATCGCGATAGAGCGATTCTGCATTAATCAATATATTGTTAGACATACTTATAACAATACATCACGATATATGTCTAACGATGAATACAAAAATACCCTATTTATTCATGGTCCAAACTGAGTTTTTCTGTTACTCGTCTTAAAAAATAAATAAGAAAATAATATGTATATATTTGCCGGCAGTGTATCGATTCTCGTATCAAACGTAGAAGGGCGATGATATATCGCCGTATCAATATTTTGTCCCACCCTTGCTGTGAAGCGTCTGCTACCCAGAGGGAGACGGATGGCTCAGAGAGATGATGATGAGGTCCTACCATTAATCTTCTGGATCGTGTTTAACTTATCAATGAGAACCAAGCCGGCTGTAAACATTCACATTCACGCTCGCTCTTGTCTTGCAGCCAAGGAGCCGCGGTCGACGCAATTCATCATCACAGTCTGGGAAAGTCAAATGAAGTGACACCCACCGAATTAAAAAGCATCCGACTCAGTGCGGAGGTTCTGTTTGCTAAACGGGGAAACAAAGTACCGTGATGGAGCTGTTGATGCGCAGGCATCACTGCTCATAACAACATTATGGCGAAGCATCTGTTTCTTCATGAAGCCGCAGCGCACTTCCTCTGGTGTCACGGAGAGACCATCTGGGAACGCTGCAACCAAGACGCCACTGAAACCATCGCTCCCACTAAAGGACGCTTGATTTACTCGGTGGCAGCCGAACAGCAACTAAATCCACATTTGTTCCATGTTAAAGAGAATAGTTTGGGGAATTTAGAGGAGAACAATATAATTTAAGTAAAGGTAGGCAATTTATTTAGGAAGCGTTTTTTGGTCAATTTTTTATAATTCTCTTTATTTCCTGACAGCAAAATTATGAAATGCTCTGAATGAAATGAGAAGATTTGTCGTCCTGTCGTCTTGCACGCACTAATTGCGCATGACCGTAATCTTCCACAAGGCGTGGCAGACCCATTGCTATAGCTAGCCAGCCAGCCACGTGTTTTGTATTATTTCAGTTAGATGATTTCAAAATCTAGCTTACTCTTGCCTACCCTACCTTTGATAGAATCACCAGTAACGTGCACTCTTTTAGAGATGCATTAAAAAGAGAATTATTCATTTATTAATGACAACTTTCATCCAAAGTCAAAGTGAGACGCATTCAATTGACCAGCGGGTCGGTGAGTCTTCTTGCCCAAGGAATGCCCTGTGGCTGGGAGTGGAACACCTAGCATCCACAACCTGCTGCTAACAGACACTCACCCCCAGCCGTCCTACCTTCTCTGTGACTCCGCTGTTAAAGTAGCATTAACAATCGTTTACTACACCAACGGCACCGACAATCCAAAAACCCAGTCGTGACTAGATGGGGAAAAGTGTGTAGCTCAAAACGTGACCCAGCTTTTAATTCTACGCCACCTACAGAGTTTGTTATGTACGATCATTCAAACCCCCCCCCCCCCCCCCATCACTGACCTGTAGATGCCGGGCTCCTGCAGGTCCAGGGTCTCGCTGATGTAGTCGCGCAGGATGAAGGGGAACACGGGGTACTGCATGAGGTCGTTGAAGGAGCGCCCAGCGTGCTTGTTGAGGTGCGTCAGGTACTCAAAGTTGGAGATCTGCCCCGAGCCCCACAGCTGGGTCAGCGCGCTGATGTTGCCGTGCTCCAGCAGGTTGGGGAGGTCAGAGGTCAGGATGTTGTGGTACACGTCGTCGCGGAACTGGAGGGTTAAATAACGTAATGGAGTGTTTACCCTGATTTAGTATTATTATGTTTCAGACGTCCGCGGTCGACACAAGAGAGTAGCGTTGCTAACGTCGCTCTTTTGCCAGTAGAGCGATGCGTGTGTGTGTGTGTGTGTGTGTGTGTGTGTGTGTGTGTGTGTGTGTGTGTGTGTGTGTGTGTGTGTGTGTGTGTGTGTTGTGTGTGTGTGTGTGTGTGTGTGTGTGTGTGTGTGTAGTGAGTGAGTGAGTGAGTGAGTGAGTGAGTGAGTGCGTGAGTGAGTGAGTGAGTGAGCGAGAGAGAAGAATTGAGATTGATTGTTTAAAGACTTCAAAAAGGCACGGACAAATCCATTGTGCGATCGACGTGGCCAATCAAGTTCAGAAAAGCGTTCGCACATCAAAGGGGTTCCAAGATGGAGCCGCCGCCAATAAAACCGCAGATTAAACGGTGGTGATTGTGAGACGACCAAATCTCATCGTCCCCCTCTGAGCCAGTGTGTGGGCGTTCGATATAGATCATTTTTGTGGATACACTCCCCAGGCACGGTGAGAGACGAGAGAAGCCCCTGACCTTTGTGGTGTCAAAGGCCAGCAGCAGGGTGCGCCCGTTGGTGAGGAAGATCTCCACGGCGTTGTCCCGGAGCTGCCACCAGCGCTTGTGCACCTCCTTGATCTCCTCGTAGGTCCAGGAGAAGGAGGCGGCCTCCAGCTCAGAATGAGGGCTCTGTCCACACACACAAACAAACACGCGCACAGGCACACGCACACATGCGGGCACACACGCATGCACACGCACACACACGCATGCACACGCACACGCAGGCACACACAGAAGGCACACATCAGCACAAGCACGGCACTCAGAGAGGTCAATCGGGGACAGTTCCGCCCGCCAATGCATCATCGACCTCCCTAGGGTGGTGCACCCTCCCTCACCCCCTCACTCCCTCCCTCACTCCCTCTCTCCCCTGGCGTTACCTGGCTGTCGTGTGCATCCGTGGCGTTGTCCTCCACAAAGTACATCCCTGACTTCCCTGGAATACAAAAGGGAAAGGTCAGTGAGACACTCGACTGCAAAGCCTTTCTCGCAGCGGGAGCATCAGTGGTGGCCGTGTGTGGCAGTGATTGTTGTTGTAATACAAAGGGAGGGAGAAAAAACACAGGAAATGAGTGGGAAACACAATGCTGGAGTCTGGGGTGAATGACTAGAAACTGTTGTTATTGTTGTCTAGCGAGTGAAGGTGAAGCTATTACGATTTCAGGAGAACTGTCTCTGTGTGTGTGTGTGTGTGTGTGTGTGTGTGTGTGTGTGTGTGTGTGTGTGTGTGTGTGTGTGTGTGTGTGTGTGTCTTTGTCTGTGGGCGTGTGTGTGTGTGTGTGTTTTTGCGTGTGTGCTTTTTGCATGGTTTTGCTCGTGTGTGTTTGTTTGTGTGTGAGGGTGCGGAAATCGGTTTGCGTGGAGTTGCGTATGTGTGTGTGCGCTTGTGTACGTGTGTGTGTGTGTGTTACCCAGGAGCAGCTCGCCTGCCGTCTCGACGGAGGGAGCGACGCTGATGCACCTCCTGGTGAACCTGAGAGACGAACACACGCAGCCCAAGCACCTCAGTCAGGTCTCCCTCCATTCAACTCTATCCAACTTTATTCGCATCGCGCTTAATCACAGTTACAGCCTCAAAGGGCTTAGCAGGGCGTATATTTAGGACACCGCCCCTAACCCCAGTCCCCCAGTCCCCCAGAAGGCAAGAAAAAATTAATTAGCAAGGAAGAGATCTTGAGAAGGAACGCAGATAGCTTCCACCACCACCAGAGCCGCCAGCCCTGTCCCCCCCACACCAGTGCCTCCCTCCCAGTGCGGTGCTTCTTTTGGGGGGGGCGCACCACACCAGTGCTTCCCTCCCAGTGTGGTGCTGCTCAGGGAGGCCGTGTGTACCTGATGGGTTCGCTGGTGGCCTTGTCCTTCACGGTGGACGAGAAGGACGAGTGGGTGTTGTCCTCAAACAGGAAGGACAGCGGCTGCTTGGCCGCGTCTAGAGAACAACAAAACACAACAGAACTGTAGGCACAGCAGCGCAGGAACCCCTGGGCTCCCTGAGACGCTCACCAGCTCCCGCAAAAGACTAAACTCATTGTTCAGGGTTCACCAAGACTCTGCATAGCCCCCCCCCCCCCCCCCCCCCCCCCCCCCCCCCCCCCCCCCCCCCCCCCCCCCCACCCCCACCCCTCTTAAGCACTTGTTGTACGTTGTACGTCCTTGCACTTAAAAAAAGTGCTTACCAATGTGTAGCGTCTTATCCTAGCGTTCTTTGTTGTTTACGGGGAATGGGTTAGCCTAGCGATTGTTAGCGCTTGGCACTCGTCTCTATGAACATCCTGACCGTACCGACAGCGATATATTGTATCTCTTCTTCTGACAAATGTACTTGCATTGTGTGTCGCTTTAGATAAAAGCGTCTGCTAAATGCCCTTAATGTAAATGTAACTGTCAAAAGGTTAAGAAGACCGGCTTGGGCCGAGGGGAGACGTGAAGGCCCCCCACGGAGACCCCCACACCCCCCCCCCCCCACCGGCGGCGGGCGCGGCGTGCCACTCACCCTCGGCCTTGCGCCGGTCCTTCAGCAGGTACTTGTTGGGGATGGTGAGGTAGCAGCGCTGCAGCCGCCGGCGCTCGCGGTTGGGGCCCTCGGTGGGGTCCAGCTGCCAGGAGGTGGGGTAGGACGCCGGGTCGTACCACACCGCCCTGGGACGGACGGACGGACGGACACACACACAGGGGGAGGGTGTTGACAACGGGAAGGAGAATCCAACGGAAACACTCGGGGAGGTTTCCCAAACGCTTAACAATGATGTAACCTGACGTAGCGCCACATTAGATTAAGATTACGTTTAACACAATCTACACAATGTGCAAAGGCACAATAAAGTAATTCAAGGGGAAAGGCATTTTAATGCTCGTTGGGGTGGGCTGTGCAATTTTGAGAAACAGCCAGAGTAGGCTCGATTTTGAGCATCAAAGTCAGACGTATTAGAGCAGACCTGACACGACCTGCCAGTACCCAGTAGTGTCTACAGATGGAGGAGCGGTAAGAGCAGACCTTACCCGACCCAGCAGTACCCAGTAGTGTCTACAGACCCAGGAGCTGTTAGAGCAGGCCTGAGCCACCAGTACACAGTGTCAACAGACAGTGTGTCTACAGACCCAGGAGCATGTTACAGCAGGCCTGAGCCACCAGTACACAGTGTCAACAGACAGTGTGTCTACAGACCCAGGAGCATGTTACAGCAGGCCTGTGCCACCAGTACACTGTGTCAGTGACACAGTGTCTACAGACAGCGTGTCTACAGACCCAGGAGCTCACCGGTCGTGCGAGTGCTGCTGCACCAGCTCCTGCCATCGGCGGCTGGCGCTGAGGTTGGTCTTGTAGAGGCTGCGGATGTGCAGGATCACCTTCTTCCTCTCCATGCCCTGCCGCAGCGACACGCTCTGGGTGATGTCCGCCGCGATCTTGGAGATGTCGCGGGACTTGCCGTCCAGCCTCTGGATGAGACTGAGCAGGGGAGAAGGGGACGTGGGGTGATGGGACCGGGCCTGATCAGTAGGGGCCACCCTCCCTCTGGAACACTCTCCCCGACCTCATCCACACAGGTTGCTTTCACCACATAACCTCCCTGGCCTGGCAACTACCAGACCGAGCCACTCGTAGATTGCACGTTGGTCTGGGGAAGCTGCTGTCATTTTTCTTCAGCACAAGAGGCGGGATCAACGGGCCTAGTTCAACCAACTCTGTACGCGATTGGCTGCTTGCCGTCGCTTCCCTGTCGTCATTGGGTTAAAACAGCCAATAGCGCGCCAGGGGGAAAAGCCAGCTAGGTGATTGGCTCCCGCCAAAACAGTATCGGCTACCCATCTTTTTACTTATAAACGTTCTTATTAAATGATTTTATTCTGTAAAGCGTCTTTGTATAATCTATATATATAATAAAGTGTTAGTATAATCATTATTATGGTACGTTAAGGATGGAGGAAGGAGTTGCTCTTTGTTGAGTGGGGTGCGGGTCTTAAAATGGGGGAGGAGATAATCAGGAGATGATGTAATAAAGCCCTTCCTCACCTTTTCTGAGTGTTGGTCATTTTCTTCTCCCACGCCAGTCTGCTGGTTTTCTCATCCGCCTCGTATTTCAACTTCTCCTAGACGAGCCAAACGGAGATTTAATGCTTTGTGGTTCACAGAAAAATACACAACAAATGAACGCAAAACAACCCATCTATATGAGGATAAAAATTAGTCATGCAAAAATAAGAATCAATGTTAAAGCTAAGTCAGCTTGGCTTCTCAAGTCACTTTCACAGTACAACTTAGTCTATATATAGAGATCTCTCTCTCTCTCTCTCTCTCTCTCTTATACATCTATCTATGTACCAACCTGGTCTCACAGGAATCCGTGAAATGACTACGGTCGGACGCTTAACTCGAAATCCGTGGACACATCACGGAAACACGCCGATTTCCATGATGTGGCCACGGAATTCGCTCCAATGCAAGTTAATCACGCTGATGTTCCGTGGCTCACACACGGATCCCCGTTTCAACGAGCGAGGCGACCACGGGGGCTTAACTCAAAACCCGGGGTGGTCTCACTGAAACACTTAAATTGTCCTTGTTGTGTCCACGGAAGTTGCTCCAATGCAAGTAAATGACAATGATATTCCGTGGCACACACACAGATTCCCGTTTCAATCTGTGTGTGTGCTCCCGTTTCAATCTGTGTGTGTGCCACATTTGACCACAGCGGGGGCTTAACTCAAAATCCGTGGTGGTCTGACGGAATCACTTCAATTGTCCGTGATGTGGCCACGGAATTTGCTCCAATGCAAGTAAATGACACTGTTATTCCGTGGCTCACACACGGATATCGGCGGGTTTCCGTGATGTGGCCACGGATTTCGAGTTAAGCGTCCGACCGTAGTCATTTCACGGATTCCTGTGAGACCATGTTGCTATGTACCCCATTCTCCCCGGTCAGCGCCCCTGTCCATTCTGGTATTATACATCTATCTATGTACCCCCTTCTACCCTCCAGCGACCCTCGTCCCCCCTGGTACCTCCTTGATGGCCTTGAGGATGTCTGGTTTGTGGGGCGCGCTGGGCGGGATGCAGCGGTGGCCGCACAGCTTCAGGGAGGTCATGAACACTGCGGCCGCGTTCTGCTCCTCGCGGCTCAGGCCTTCCTTGTGGTCGTGGAGCAGCTCGTGGAGCGAGAGAACCAGCTTGGGCCCGTGCTGCAGAGGGGAGGGAGGGAGGCGGGAGGGAGGAGGAGGAGGGGGGAGAAGAAAAGGAGATGGGGAGATATAAGAAGAGAAAGAGTGAGAGGGAAAGAGTGAGTGAGTAAGTTAGTGAGAGTGAGAGAGTGAGCAAGCAAGGGAGATAGAGCGAGTCCAATAGTGAGAGAGTGAAACGAAGAAAAAGAGATGGGTTGATATAAGGAGAGAAAGTGTGAGAGGGAAAGAGTGATTGAGTGAGTAAGTGGGTGAGAGAGTAAGAAAGCGAGAGAGCCAGAAAGACAGATAGAGCAAGACAAAGAGAGAGAGATAGGTAGGGAGAAACAGAAATAAATAGATGGAGAGTAATTAGGGAGTGGGAGGCAAAAAAGGGATTTATGTCAAGTTGCATTGTGGCCGGTCATATTAAGTAGAGAAAAGAGCAGTGTGGCAGACCCAGGAGAGCCAGTGTCCGCACCCGGCCTGTCCATCTGTGCGTCACCATTTCACAGACTCAGCATAAAGACGCCTCATGGGTCATCCCATGTCCCAATGCTGAGAGCGGTCCTGTCATTTCCACCCATTCCCTCTCAGAGAGGGCAAATCATTTCCCATTTTAGACACTGGCCTGGTACGTACGTGGGTCTACTCTGTGTCGTGTCTACTCTGCGTCGTGTCTACTCAGCGTCGTGTCTACTCTGTGTGTGTGTGTGTGTGTGTGTGTGTGTGTGTGTGTGTGTGTGTGTGTGTGTGTGTGTGTGTGTGTGTGTGTGTGTGTGTGTGTGTGTGTCGTGTCAACTCTGTGTGTGTGTGTGTCGTGTCCACTCTGGGTCGTGTCTACTCTGAGTGTGTGTGTGTGTCGCGTCTACTCTCTCTATCGTGTCTACTCTCGCTCCGTGTGTGCGTGCGTGCGTGCGTGTTACATAAAACAACTTCAATCTACAATCTGAACGTTAAATTTTCCATCTAAACCTCCACATTTGGGTTCCCGCCCACAGCCGCCCTCCAGCCCCTGGGCTTTAGAGGGGGTAACCCCAGGGCTCCGGCCCCGCTCACCTCCAGGCCCGGGCTGAGGCTCTCCCTCAGGATGTCCCCGTGCCGCGGGTCGAACACGAAGTCCAGCGCCTCCTTGCGGTCGGCGAGGGGCTGGGCGGGGCTGAGGGTGTGCACCAGCAGGCGGCCGATCTGGATCCGGAACGTGTCCCGGCTGGACCACAGGATCCGGCGCCACTGCTGGTGGGGGGCCCCGCCGCGGCCCGTACTGCCCTGGGGGGGGGGGGGGGGAGAGCGCCGGGTCAGAACATATGCGTTTGGGCACAGGCACGCGGGCACACACATAGATGCAGAGAGACCCACAAACACACACACACACACACACAAAAACACAAGTGTGCACCCAAATGCACTCAATCATCTAGACATGCACACAAAGTAGACGCCCAAACACACACACACACACACACACACACACACACACACACACACACACACACGGAGGTAAGAAAAACATTTGTGTTATGAGGGAGTTATCCCGATCATAACCAACATTATGAACAGATATTCTTTTGTAGAAATAGTTTCAAAATGATTTGAAAGACAGCGTGTGTGTACGATAGAAGACTGTCAGATTACAGGTGTCTTCCATTTACAAAAGGAACAGACAGCGGACCTCTGCATCTGCTCCCAAACAATTCCGGGGGACTGTCGGGATTCCGACCCAGGACCTTGGAGAGCTGAACACAAGTGGGGGGCCCTACCAGGCTGAGTTTGATCCCCTCCATCATCAGCCGCAGGATGTCTCTCTGGAAGCTCTTCTTGCTGGCGGGCGGGAGGGGGAAGGGGACGGGGGAGGCCGGCACAGAGGAAGACGAGGAGCAGCCTTCGTCGTGCCCGGGGTCGGCCGGCTCGGGCGTGGACAGCAGGTGGTCCGGGGTCTCGGGGAAGTTCAGCAGCTGGTAGAAGTCCTGGCTCATGTCTGGACCGGGACGAGGGGAGAGGAGGGGGGGGGGCGGGAAACCGAATTAGACCAACAAAACCGAAACAAAACCCGATCCCGGCGGTTTCTACGACATTGAAGACCCACTTGTTCAGAGTTGACCTACACTCTGCTGCATGGCTTAACCCCCCCACCCGCCTCCACACTCCTCTTACAGTCTTATTGTACGTCGTATGCCCTGGCACTTACTGTAAACACTTATTGTATGTTTGTGCGCCATTGCACTTAAAAATAAAAATTACATATACATATTGCTGTATATGGGGCATGGGTTAACCCAGCAACTGTTACTGCTTGGCAATTGTTTCTATGCACATCCTTACTGTACCGACTGCGATAAATTGTTTTTCTTTCTTCTGAAAAATGTACTTATTGTAAGTCGCTTTGGATAAAAGCGTCTGCTAAATGCCTTCAATGTAAAATGTGAATGTATGTAACTTTGTCGGGGTCGCCGCGGTTACCGTGGTAGATGAGCCGGTTGACGGCCAGCACCACTAGCCTCTGCAGCCGCTGGACGAACTCCGTCTCGCTGGCGCGGATCGGGTTCTCCTGGCTCATGCGCCGATGCATCATCTGGCTGAGCTCGTCGCTCGCCACCGAGCGCATGCGGATCAGCAGCAGGTCCGGCTGCACCATGGAGAAGCGGCGCCGGCCTGGGCCGCCTAGGGGGGGGAGGGAGGGAGGAGGGAGGGAGGGGGGGGGGAGGTGGTGAGTGTTATGGGGTGGACATACATTTGAAACACGCGGGATCTCGGGCGTGTTCTTTTGAATCACGCGTGATCTCGGGCGTTTTTGTTTGAATCACGCGTCATTTCGAGCGTGTGTGGCTGAGTCAGCACGCCACACGGCATGCCACACGGCATGCAACGTGGCGGTTTAGTTTTTCCTCGCTCTCTCACAGGTTCACAGAGCGGTCACGCAACCGAATATCTCATCAATAACTCATCCATTAGTCAGCAGGCTGGGAAGAGGAGAAAGAAAGCCTGGCTCGCCAAAATGGCATCCGTGCAAGAATCTGGTTCCCATTAGTTTGGTGAGCTCTCAGAGTAAATACGCACACGCACACACGACACACACACACACACACAGGGTGCTCCAGTAACGCACTGAATGCAATGTACTGGGCAAGGTTACACCTCGGTCAAGGACCAGGGTGAAGGTGAGTTCCACGGCAAAACAACAACAACAACAAACATGTCCCCCCGGTCGGAGGGGATATGTTCTCATCACCGGTGGATGTGGGGGGGGGGGGGGGGGGTTACGTAGGCGGTACGGAGGCGGTACCGTTGCCCCGGGCTACCTGAGTCAGGAGGATGGAACATGAAGGACGAGGTGGTGGTGGGGGAGGAGGAAAGGGGTGACTCCTGGGCCAGGAAGCTGAAGGGGGGGGACAGGGGGATCTGGCCATAGGAGCAGTAGTGCTGCCGGGGGGGGCGGGGGATTATGGAGTCTCTCATGGCCATCGAACCTTCGGGCCAGGGACGGGGGGAGGGGCATGGAGACACAGACGGGTGAGCAAGGCATCATGGGAAAACAACACAATTACAATGAAGAACAGGTCGCAGGTATAATGTACGGAGCAATGCATCATGGGAATACGAGGCAGTAACACAACAAGGAAGAAGTCACAGGTATACAGAGCAATGCATCATGGGAAAACGAGACAATTACAATGAACAACAGGTCACAGGTATAACGTACTGAGCAATGCATCGAGGGAATGCGAGGCTATAACACAACAAGGAAGAGGTCACAGGTATGCTCAGCAATGCATCGTGGGAATATGAGGTAATATCACAACAAAGAACCGCCCACTGGTATACTGAGCGTAGAGTAAGGCGTGGGGATTTGCGTGTTCCTTGCGCTCACTCACCACTGATGCTCTTGCGCTTGGGGTGGATGGCCTGGTGGGGGGAGCTGGGCAGGTTCATGGAGTTGCTCAGCTTCTGGGGGTCCTGGTTTGCGGTGGTCCGGATGAACTCTATCGCCGACTGCAGCACCCGGAACTGGAGGGCCACGGCCATCTCTGCAGGGAAGCGTGTAAAGGTACATTTATATTTACATTTGTAAATGTACATTTATGTATATTAACATTTAGGGCATTTAGCAGACGCTTTTATGCAAAGCGACTTACAATATACATCCAGGATAGGGTTTAAATGTGGTCGATAGTGTTTGAATGTGGTCGATAGCGTGTAAATATGGTTGATAGTGTTTAAATATGGTCGATAGTGTTTGAATGTGGTCGATAGTGTTTAAATGTGGTCGATAGTGTTTAAATATGGTTGATAGTGTTTAATTGTGGGCGATAGTGTTTAATTGTGGGCGATAGGGTTTAAATGTGGTCGATAGGGTTTAAATGTGGTCGATAGGGTTTAAATGTGGTCGATAGGGTTTAAATGTGGTCGATAGGGTTTAAATGTGGTCGATAGGGTTTAAATGTGGTCGATAGTGTTTAAATATGGTTGATAGTTTAAATGTGGTCGTTAGTTTAAATGTGGTCGATAGTGTTTGAATATGGTCGAGAGCAGTTTACATGTTTAAATGCGGTTGATAGGGTTTACATGTTTAAATGTGGTCGATAGTGTTTAAATGTGGTCGATAGTGTTTAAATGTGGTCGATAGGGTTTACATGTTTAAATGTGGTCGATAGTGTTTAATTGTGGTCGATAGTGTTTAAATGTGGTCGATAGGGTTTAAATGTGGTCGATAGGGTTTAAATGTTTAAATGTGGTCGATAGTGTTTATATATGGTCGATAGGGTTTACATGTGGTCCATAGTGTTTAAATGTGGTCCATAGTGTTTAAATGTGGGCGATAGTGTTTAAATGTGGTCGATAGGGTTTACGTGTGGTCCATAGTGTTTAAATGTGGGTGATAGTGTTTAAATGTGGGCGATAGTGTTTACATGTGGTCCATAGTGTTTAAATGTGGTCGATAGTGTTTACATGTGGTCGATATTGTTTAAATGTGATCGATAGTGTTTAAATATGGTCGATAGTGTTTAAATGTTCTTTTCCCTCACTCTCCACCTCATCCCTAACTCTCCACCTCAAGCTGGTGTGTAGTGAGCGTTCTGGCACCGATTGGCTGCCGTGCATCACCCAAGTGGGTGCTACATATTGTGGTGGTTAGTGAGGTCCCCCCTTCACTTCAGGCGTCTTTGAGTGTTATTAATTATTATTATTCTTCATGTTTAACCTCTGTTTTCCTTTTATTCCTCGTCTGTTTTACATAGTTTTGAATGATGACTATGTGCTCTGTAAGGTGACCTTGGGTGTCTTGAAAGGCGCCTCTAAATTAAATGTATTATTATTATTATTATTATTATTATTATTATTATTATTATTATTATTAATTAATATGATTTGTCAGAAGAAAGAGAAACAACAATATATTGCCGGGCCAGAAAGGAAGTGCACAGTAACAAGTGCCGCACACACACCATTTCCCAAACACAGTTTCTTGCTCTCTCCCACCCTCGTCTTGGGGGCCGATGCGTCGGAACACTTCAAAAGTTTCCCCCCTCATGGCAAGCAAGCAATGACATGACACAATGCTGTTTTCAACACCCGTGATACACGCCGACACGTTCCCCCAGATACGATCAGGTAAGCTTAACGTGACGACCCCTCCAGAGAGACCGGCGCGGACCGCGGACCCCACCCCCCCCCCCCCCCCCCCCCCCCCCCCCCCGTGATACACGCCGACACGTTCCCCCAGATACGATCAGGTAAGCTTAACGTGACGACCCCTCCAGAGAGACCGGCGCGGACCGCGGACCCCGCCCCCCCCCCCCCCCGGACCCCCGGGCTCTTACCCTGCGTGCGGCGCATCTTGCTGGTCTGCATGAAGCCCAGCAGGCTGATGAGGTCCTCGATGATACGGAAGTACTGAGAGCCGGAGGAGCTGCAGGAGTGGATGGTGACGGCCACCAGAAGCTGCTGGATGTCACACACCAGCAGCTTGTAGTCGTTGAGGGGGATCCTGGGGCGGGGTCAAAGGTCAGGGGGAGGTTAAGACGGGGGGGGGGGTTCAGAGGGCGACTGACTTAGGGTTGGATCCCTGCGTGTGAAGGGGAAGCAAGTTGTAGATTTAAGGCTGAGTTATGCCACATTAGACGATTATAGCTATGCTATAGGGGTTGGCTTAGCTCAGGAGGTAAAGCGGGTTGACTTGTAACCGGAAGGTTGCTAGTTAAGAGTGTCGAGGTGTCCCTGAGCAAGACCCCTCAGCCTTACTACTCCCGAAGATCTTTGCGTGGATGACTCCGCCGTCGGTGTGTGAATTTGTGAATGAACTGTTGTAAGTTGACTTGGACAAAATCATCTGCCAAATGCCCTTAATGTAAATGTAATATGTAAATATCTTAGTACACAGGTAAAAGATAGGTTTGGTACTACTACAATTACTACTAGTAGGCTGACGTCAAAGCCTCAAGCATTCAAGGGAAACCAAGTAATCAGTAGGCATATGCAAATGGTAAAACATGTCACAGTGGCTCATCTGAAACACATCGTTGACACAGCTTTAATCAAAGCCTTTTCGAAGGCCCTAACGGACCTTGGCCCTGTTTGAACAAGATAAATATTTACCTTGTACAACCGCTTATGAATTTCAATTGTATCTCGACACAACAACGGTGTGTTGACACAAAAGGCCCACTGCGCTCACCACCACCACACACACAGGTTTCAGGTTTGTACCAGATCCCCGGTTTGCACAATCTCAGAGAACGGACGGAATGGAGCCGAACGCAGTGTACCAGTTCACACTGGTTTGGATAAAGCCGCAAATCCTGTTTAATAATGGTCAAGGTCTAGGAGTTTTAGAATTGTAAGAAAAGAAGGAAAAGCACGTTGTCGTTTACGATACATTTGTATACGACGCCCGCTTGCTTTCTATTGGCTGACGACCGGTGTCTTATGAGTTCCTGCAAGAGATTCTTTCTAGATAACACCCTAATTGTTGTCCATGTAGATCGAACGTAGCGACCACTTCTAGCGGAAGGGTTGTACATGAGTCGCACGTCTCACGTACCACCCGTTACCGCCTGTTTAAACAGAGGGAAACACCTCTTGTTGCGTCGCATTCGTTTTCAATGAGCCGATTTGCAGAGAGACTGAAAACACACACGGGCCCTGGGGCCTCCAGGGGGCAGGCCTACCCGCTCTCCATGCCGTTGAGGGTGGACAGCGTGTTGAAGAGCACGTAGAGGAGGCCGTGGTCCAGCAGGATGTCGGCCAGCTTGGGGCAGGCGTTGAGCAGCTGCAGCAGCATGCACAGCAGGTTGTGCAGCAGGGCGTTCTCGTACAGGGAGTTCTCGATCAGCCCCAGCATGGGGATGATGCAGCGCTTCCTGAAGGGGGAGATGCCCTCCATGTCCTCCAGGTCCAGGCTGGGGACAGACGACACAACACTATTAGTTCACAGAAAGGGTTAGGCCATGTCGCTGCACGTTCATATCTATCTATCTATGTTGATATACTGTATATATCGATATAGATAGATATAGATATCTATCTATCTCTCAATCTATCGATACAGTATATAGTTGTATAGATAGATAGATAGCCTTTTTTTGTAGAATACAAAATTCGATTCTCTAAACTATTAGAATAGCTTAGAGAATGAATTATGACAGAAATGTATGCCTTATGCTTCGACTTTCTGGTTGGTCCATGCTTTTTTGATTTTGTGTTTCCTCCATGTATAAACAAAGTCGATTCAAGTGTAAAGAATACAATAAATGAGGGCAGGATCTTCAAAGTTTAAAATTCGAGCATTCAAATCCCAACCGGAAAGTTTCGGGAATCCAACTCCAACCTCTAAAGTCTGCCTACAGCAGGCGGCCTCGAGCGAAGAGCGGATGAACGACGTCATGCATCTAGATCCAAACCCGTCTGCTCAACAACCTAAGATCAACCCCCCTGATGAACCATCCCATCGGTTGTTAGCGTGTCTGCGGCGTGTGGCTCCGACTCACCCCTCCTCCAGGCTCACGGGCCGGCCGAACAGCATCTCCAGGAAACACTCCAGCAGGCCCTGGCTGCCCTGGTGCAGGTACAGCTGGTTGGCCAGCAGGGAGAAGCCGTGGTTCTTCAGGAACTTCTCCTTCTGCTCCTTGGAGGCTCTGGTGAAGTACGCGTCCAGCAGCTGCAGATAGGGAAAAAGTGGCTCAACGAGGGGGTAGAGAGAGACACACACACACACACACACACACACACACACACACACACACACACACACACACACACACACACACACACACACACACACACACACACACACACACACACACACACACACACACACACATACACACACACACGCGCGCCTGGTGGAATCACTGAATTACTGCATTGATGAATGACTAAGTAGGATAAAAGAGATTGCTTCATATTCTTTTTACCATTTAATATTTAGAGGTTTTTTATCCATGGTGACTTGCATTGGCTTCAGATGCACGCTATTAAGTAGCAGGTAGAGGTTCAAGACTCAAGGATACCTGACAGGACGGGACGGGGAGAAAAACCCAATATCACTCACATGGAGTAAGCGATATTAGGTTGGATCCTCCCCTCCCCATCACCTCCTGCCAAGACACCTCCAAACACCATCCTCTCCACTGCCCTAACTCACCCCCTGCGTGTTAGTATCGCTGAGCACCAGATTCCTTTCACACCCTCTTCCCTTATCATGTTGCTTTCCTAATTTCCTGTCACAGCACTGGTCTAGCAGGCGATCGCTCCAGGGGATATCGTCCTGATCGGAGCCTCCAGCTCCTCATCATCATTCGTTTCGCTCTCTCTGCCTGCTCCCTTTGATAACACGCTTGTCAACAAAAGCCCCGACACGCAAAATACTTCACCTTTCAAGACAGAACGCGAAGGATATCAGAAACACTAGCGCGTCGCTCCTTGTCCGTCTCGATTTAATTAACGCATTCCCCGGCCCGATGTTTTGCCGTTTCGTTCATTCGCTCCAACTCGCCGAAGCCAGGGGGGCACACCGGCCTCGCGTCAGAGCTCAGTGTGGGGCTGGAGGGGGGGGGGGGGCGTACCTTCATGACCCCCTGCTGGATGAGGGGAGAGGGGTGGTTGACCAGCACGATGAGCGCCTCGGGCTGGATCAGCTTGTCCATCACCTCCTCCAGCATGAGGTCGGGCAGCAGCAGGAGCAGCCCCCGCAGCAGGTCGTAGAGCCCGCAGCAGATCAGCACCAGGCAGTCCTCCGTGGTGGACCTGGTCGGCACACATACGGCACAGTTCAGGCAGGCGGGCGCGCACACACACACACGCACACACACACACAGCACAATGCACGCAGGCTCGCATGGACACACACACACACACATGCACACACACACGCACACACACACACACACACACACACACACACACACGTAATACTTCTAAGATGTCGGTGAACACTCAACATGATAGATGAGATAATGGAGGGTAGGGCGATCTAGTAACACCCAACCACCCAAAGCCCCTTACAGGCTGTCACAGGTCAGATCAATCTCAGCTAAACATCATTCCATTGTAGAATACAAATCTGCACACAGAGGTGTAGCCGGCTCTCACTGAGACGCTCGGTCCCAGAAAAGATTTCCTTCCAGCAAATGACCTTTTTTTGCATTACTGGGGAAGCAACCAGACCTAAATGAAGCTAGCCTTTCACAACAGGCTGCCAGTGATTACTACATACCAACTCGTGATAGGGCCGAGCCCTATCACGAGTCATACCGGGACATGACCCGGTTCCCCGACCAAACCCGCGTGAGACACGGAGCGAGACAACACCGCCCGGTGTGGGCGTGGGCGTGGGCGTGGCTCACCTGTCGTCCTCCTCCGACTTGCTATGCCTCCTCTCGTACCCGGGGGAGTAGGTGTAGCTCTCCCAGTCCTCGGGCAGCGAGCCGCGCTCGGCGGCCGCCCCGACGGCGCCGGCGGCGGGCCAGCGGCCCACGGCCAGCGAGCCGTTGACGGCGGCGGCGGCGGGGAAGGCCAGGCCCAGGCTGGCCAGGTTGCTGTGGCTCCGCTGGAAGGACTGGATGCCCTTCAGGCTGTCGGGCCGCCGCGGCGCCTCCTCGCCCCCCGGCGAGTCGAAGCGGTCCTCCGACTCGGCGCCGCCCACGCTGCCCTCCGCCAGGCCTTCCAGCTCCTCGTCGGGGTCCTCCACGCTGATGGAGGGCGGGCGGGGGGAGGGCGCCCGCCCGCCCCCCCCGGACTCCCGCGACTCGCAGATGGTCTTGGCCGAGTCGCAGCTGCTGAGGAGCGCCTCGTCTCCGCCGCCACCGCCGCCGCCGCCTCCGCCTCCGCCGCCGCCGCCGCCGCCGCCGCCGCCCCTCGTCAGGGTCTCCGTGCTGCCCAGAGCCCCCTGCGGGGGCGTGGCCTCGCCGCCAACCTCTCCAGGGGGGGGGGCGGGGCTAGGGGCTCTGCGGGGACTGGCGGCCGGGGAGGGGTGCGGGGACGGCGTCAGACTGGGGGGCCGCAGGAAGTGGTCGTCTGTGGAGGGCTCGGAGGAAGAGGCCGCCGGCTGGCCTGGAGACGACAGACAGACAGACAGACAGACAGACAGACAGAGACCAGACGTCAGTACCATGGAGACTCGGGCTCCTTTAGAGGGAGCCGAGAGGGACAACTGAGGAGACCGATGACTCTGGTTAGGACCTAATCTGAGATCTCAAACAGAGGGAGGCATCATGTGCATGTGTGCTTGTGTGTGGTTGGAGTCATGCCACACACACACACACACACACACACACACACACACACACACACACACACACACACACACACACACACACACACACACACACACACACACACACACACACCACGAGGGTAAACCATGTCCTACAGTCCTCAAATGACCCAGGGTGGTCTTTAAGGACACAGAGTCCTCCAGGAACTCAGTGCCCCCCTGGCAGAGGGGGATCCAGGACAAGTGTCTAACGAAACTGATCTTCACAGAGAACAGCAACGGTTGCTTTACCAAATCAATATTCTATTTATATCATCAGCCTTTAAAAATAGTCTGGTTTGGACTTTTGATCTTTTATTTTTAACTGCCGTTTGATATGCGTGAACGTTCGGACTGCTACTGTAATGACGATAAAGGAATGATTCGATTCTATTCCATCTCTTCTAAACTACAGATATAGTCCTCCTGGGATCCTTCGGGGGTCTTCAGGGCCGTGGCGTCGGGCGGTGCGGTGGAGGCCCCTACCGTCTGGGTGGAGGTCCGGGAACACGGTGGGGGAGAGGGAGAAGACAGAGCTGCTGGCCGACTTCCCCCCGCTGTGGGAGTGTCTCAGGTACATGATGGACTGCACCTTCTCCCGGTACAGCTTCCCGTCTGAGGACACACACACACACACACACATATATGGATAAGCACACCCGCGCACCCGCATACAGAGACTGGCACACACGAGCACGCACAAACACACACGGGCATCCACGTGCGCGCACCCACACACGCAGCGACGTGCGCGCACCCACACAGACATGTGCACGCACACACACATGCACAAACACACAAAAACAAAACACACACACACACACACACACACACACACACACACAGACAATAAAGCTATCAGAAATAAGTCTTTTGATATCTGGGATGGGGGGGAGGTGGAGTGTGATGACCTCACGACCTCACCCTCACCGGTGACCTTACCGATGTGCAGGGAGAAGTAGAAGCTGGTGGGGGTGTGGCACACGTAGGTGTTGGTGGGCGGGTGCACGGCCAGCAGGAAGTTGTAGACCAGCTTGAGCAGGTCCAGGTCGGGGGGGGAGCCCAGCACCTCCTGGATGATCTTGACGAAGGAGAGGCACACCTCCTGGGGGATGGCGGTGAGGTACTGGTCCCGGTTCTCCTGGGAGAGGAGGAGCAGAACACACACACACACACACACACACACACACACAACGTCGTCACGTCGCTGTGGGGGACAGGAAACGGCGTGACAGGGCTCACCGCAGGGCGCCGGCTGAACGGCGAGCGCCTTATCAGAGGATACGGTGTTTGCAACGTGAGCGCCCCTGCAAGCATGGGATTACTATTGATTTAAACCCTTGTCGGTCTACAAGCTTGATAAAGAGAGAATAAACATGACAGTCCTGCCTGGGCGCTTATTATCAGTCATCTTTATTCAATGGAAATTATTATTATTAATGATGCGTTGATTAAGTCATCTTCGCACGTCCTTAAGTAGTTAAGGACCATTATTAAACAGAGCAGCAACAGAAAAAAAATTAAATTGAGACACAGTCGTACAGTCTCCAGATAAAGGCTGATGATTTACTGGACATTGTCCCAACCTCAGTGTAAACAATCTACAATGAACTCCATTACCCAGAGTGCATCTCACCTGTAGGACCTGGCAGGTGAGCAGGAAGCGGTGCACCACCTGCGCCTTCAGGAACTGTCGGATGTTGAAGACCTGCTGCGGGTGGTGCACCCGGATCAGGATCTCCAGGGCGGCTAGCAGGGTCTCCCACACGCCCGCCTGCATCCACACACACACAGCACAGACCCCCGGGTCAGTCACCCACACACACACAGCACAGACCCCCGGGTCGGTCATAGCACAGACCCCCGGGTCGGTCACAGCCCAGACCCCCGGGTCAGTCACAGCCCAGACCCCCGGGTCAGTCACAGCCCAGACCCCCGGGTCAGTCACAGCCCAGACCCCCGGGTCAGTCACCCACCCACACACACAGCACAGACCCCGGGTCAGTCACAGCACAGACCCCTGGCGTCAGTCACCCACACACACACAGCAAAGACCCCCGGGTCAGTCACAGCACAGACCCCCGGGTCAGTCACCCACCCACACACACAGCACAGACCCCCGGGTCAGTCACCCACACACACACAGCACAGACCACCGGTCAGTCACAGCACAGACCCCCGGGTCAGTCACCCACACACACAGCAAAGACCCCCGGGGTCATTCCCCCACACACACAGCACAGACCACCGGTCAGTCACAGCACAGACCCCAGGTCCGTCAACCACTCCATATATCTTGCCACGCAATAATCAATATATTTACGATCAGTGCGTTCCTCCTTTGTTACTTTCGTGCTTTTACGTCAATCGGCATTGTGCCTGCATCTCATCAGGGGAATGATACACCCCGACCACAACAGAGCTCTGGTGGTGGCCTACCTCCGCCTTGGCCCAGATCTTCCAGTCCAGCAGGACCTCCGAGAGCAGCTGAATGTCCTGCACCACGGCGGCGGACTCGAGGTCCAGGCGGAACTGCCCGTCCTCCCCCAGGGTCAGGACGGGCCCACTGCAGCAGCCATCCAGCAGGGTCTGAAACCAACGCACACGTCAACCACCGAGGGGGACGCCCGCATGGAGACCCCCCATTGGACCCCTGACCCTCCCTGGAAGGAGGGATCCCCCACTCCACGTTCCTCCTCGAGATATCCTCCTCGCTAATTAAAGGTTGTATCAGCGATGCTAGGCCGGAACATAAATGATCACATTCATCTGATCTTACCTCACGAGCCGCTAGATCGTGCATAAAAAAACAAATGGTGCTACCAACTTCTCAAAACCAAGGTAAATAGTATTCCAACTAATCACCGACAAGGGGTGGGTGTTTTGGGGTTTTGCGCTGCGTTCATGATCGTTTTTACTGGATCCCCGAAACACGGAAGGGAGGGGCGAGCTGGCTCCGTTTGTTTGGGATCTCGCTTCAAATACCAACAGAAGTGACGTCACCCAACATCGAAACAACCTTTAAGGGAGGTTTTTTCCTGCCCTCTGGGGGGGCTAAGGTCAGGGGGGTGTCATAAATATATGGCCCTATGAGACTGCACCTGTGATTAAGGTGTATACAAAATAAAATTGAATACATTGAATTGAGATTCAGCGGCTGTATCTCACTGTACCACGGACCGCTCGAACACATCACTGAAACAGATTAGAGTCCAGCGATGCTGCATCCGTTCCAGAAATAGACTCACTGACGTGTGTGTTGTAATGTTGCCTTAAATCTGTGACGAGGTCGGTGGGGAGTCGATACGGTCCCTGAGACAGCTCAGCGGAGACGTCATAACTCTGGGCAGAGCGGGGACTGGTTATGCCCCCCCCCCGAGCCAGCAGGTCAGTATTGATCAGGACAGCCTGCTAGTTAAAGTCCCTGGTAGGCTGAGTTACGTCGGTGCTAAATCGTTGTCGTCTCCCCCCTTGTCCTTGGAAGTAATGTTACAGTCCAGTTGGTTGTTTATCCCTCTAGTAAACTGTGTTACACTCTTTATAAAAACAGACACGTTTTAGACATCTGCCGGAACCCTTCATACCTGAACCAGTGATCCAGCTGAAGCAATACTTAAAGTGCATGCCTAACAGAAATGTGATCACTTTATAAAAAGTTAATATATATACAGCAAAAAATAACTGCAGTTGAAGTGCGTTTCTGCGTTACCAGCAATGATTTCTCGAGTCTTGCAGGGAATCTAGCATTTGTAGCCCTCTCTAACCCACAGAGGGCGCAGAGTGCGCAAGCAATGAGACGTACTTTCAACATGTGGTATCCAACGATGCACTTGGCTTTAATGAGGACCTGGTGGATCATGGAGTATCCGTGGCAACAGTCCATCTCGTGGATGCGGTGCTGGTTGTACTTGGCCAGTGAGAGCAGCACCTGCAACGCCAGGGCCTGGGTCTGCTCGCAGTCACTCAGCTCTACGGACTGCATGGACACACACACACACACACACACACGTTATATTTCCATAATTTGTGCTATTTTGTTTTGTGGTTAAAGTCATTTCCTCCGTATTGATAGTCACAATGTGTAACAGTTCCACTCGCTCTTAGCTCAAAATGACATGGACTTATCTGTAGTCAACAAGGATCCACATGCATTTCAATACTGATCAATAACACATCAATAACACCGCGTCCTACAACTGACCTACCTCTCTTTATTTACAAGAATCTTAAAAATGAAGAGAAGAAAAACCCCTCCCACTCACGCCACCCAGCCCGTCTTCAAACAGTGTCACAGCCAGGCAGAGTGGACAGAACACTGTAATGGAGCTTTATGTATTCTAACAGTCTCCCGCCTACTGACTGGGATGAGCTCCATCTCTCACACTGCGACTCCAACACGCCCCCCTGTCCTGCGTGAGCCGTACCTGGGCGAAGAGGAAGACGAAGGTAGCCGTGCCTCCGATCTTGTGCAGTACGTTCTGCAGGCCCTGGGGCTCGATTGGCAGCAGGGCTCGCAGCGCCGGGGCCTCCAGCGTGGAGCTCTGCACCTCCTTGGAGCTGAAGGGCCGCTGGGTGACGACCGTCTTGGCCTGGCCCTTCAGCCTGATCACCGGCTCGTAGATGGTGTACACCCGGGGACTGCTGGGAGTGTAAACCACCGCCAGGCTCTCCTGTACGAGACACAAGACACACACGGCGAGTTGAGACGCGGTTAGGCCATGAAGGAGGGGGGGGGGGTGATGGATGGTACAGCTGGAGGGAGTCATAGCTGAAGAGCGATGAGCTGAGGCGAAGGGCTGACCGGAATGATGGAGTGTGTTTGGGAAAGAACCCGAAAAAGCCTTTCTCTCTAAATCCACCTTTTTTTGGAATACAGTGATATATAAAGAACAAATGGGCAATTAAATATGTAGTTTAAAATTAGAAAAGTACCGGAATGATGGAGCACTGTTTGGAAAAGGTTTCTATATCCACCTCGGTGGATTTTTCAAACCACCGTGAAACATAAAGAACAAATGGGAAAAGGAATATCTGGTTTTAACTACTCACGACGAGTGCCGAGGTGTCCACGTCCTTGCTCTTCATCAGCAGCTCTCGGACGTGGTCGCACTTCAGGCCCTCCTGTGTCACGTACTTGGAGAACGTCCCGCTGGGCTTGCCGTACTTGCAGGGCATGATGGAGGTGAGGTCGGGCCCGCTGGCGTACAGGTAGAAGGCCTCTTCAGAGCCGATCCTCGAACCTGGAGAACGGTATGACAAAGTACGTGTTATTGCTTTAACTGATATGCTGAAAACTATTATCACCCTCAAAGCCTGAGTTGTTAGTACTTATTCTGAGGTAATATCTCAGATAAGTTCTTCTGTATTCTATTAAGATACCAATACAAAAATCGAACTGATAAACAGATGTATTTGAAACAATATTATTTATGTAATAGCGCAAGTGAAACTTACGCACATTTAAAAAAGTGCACCTACGGTGCAACAGGAGCCCTGTTTGCCACCAGGGTGTACAAAGGAGTGAGCATGAAATACATTTCTTAAGAGGATCAGAGCAGATGGGGCTTCGGAGGTATTTACACACACCGCCCTGAGAGGGGGATTACAAGGGAGGGTGGATTAGACCCCCACCCACCAGCAACCCCCCCACCCCACCCCAACCCCAGGGCCCAGCGCAGAGACTAGAGACTCCCACCCCGGCTGAGACAACCCCTCCCCAGGGGACCTGTTTATCCTCCACCACCCCCCCCCCCCAACGCACCGTTGAAGAGCAGCACGGTGCCCAGGTTCCAGCGGACCCCCTGCCGGAGCGGCTCCTCCGAGGAGAGCAGGCTGTGGCCCAGCATGCAGAAGGTCTTGTTGCTGTCTGAGGACAGGCTGGACTTCCTGGGGAGCGTGTAGTCCAGGGACACGTCCGACTTCCTGCAGGCAGCAGGGGGAGTTCACAAGGGCGCGTTCAGGTCGCTTGCGTGCCTTTGATTCGTTTTGTGTGCGTCAAACGAGCGTTTTTGTTACATTGCTGCTTGCGACGTGGGTTCAGTGTGTGCACACGCTTGAAACATCGTCTTACTTAATTTGGTTAGAAAAGTTCAGGAATGGATATAATCAGGATCAGGGTGCAATACAATCCAATAAAAATACAAAGTAGTGCTAAGGAAAACAAAAATAGATGCTAAAGTAGAAGACCATCAGAAAGAACGGGACAAACAGCATTAACACGGTTAATAATAATGGATGGTTGGCAGTGTGCTGTAGTATGTGCAGAGAGCGTCTCCTCACCGGATCCCACACACCCAGACCACCATGCGGCCCTGGATGTTCTTCTTGCCCTCCGGCTGCTGGCTGTACGTCAGACCCAGGTGCTGCCAGCAGCCCGGGACCAACAGGCCCGGCCCCGACTCCGCCTGGGCCAACAGCCCGGCCTTGATCTCGTCGTTGGGGTCGATGCAGATCCTGGGGGGACCGGGGTTATGGGTTGGGTTTTAGGATCAAGAATGCATTGAGAGCCAACACAGTTGAAGCCATTGGAAGAGGCTTAGGCCCAATCCCATTTCTACCCCTTACCCCTCCCCCTTGTTTTGAAGGGGTAAGGGGAAGGGGTAAGGGGTAGAAATGGGATTGGGCCTCTAAGGCCCAATGTTTTGAAGGGTAAAAAACGTTCTACCCCTTACACCTTCCCCATAACCCTTCAAAACAAGGGGGAGGGATAAGGGGAAGGGGTAGAAATGGGATTGGGCCTTAATTTCTGTGTTACGAGTCACATTGTGAAATACACTATGGAAGTGAAAAGATCAAACTCAGCCACCCAAGTATTAAACACATTCTGGTGAGGTCTGAACAGACACTGTGGCTACCTCTAATGCAAGCCATTTATCATCATCATCATCATCTTGGTGATAAGTTCAGTTCAGCCTCGGTTTCGACTTCCATTTAAAAGGGGTGATATTATGCCACCAGGTGTGAGTGTGATCAACCGTTACAATGCCTTTGCAAATCTGCCTTTTCCTGTGTGACGTCACAAGTGGGAGTGTCCAACTAGATGTGTGACGGAGAGCTAAGCAACATTTGCTACAGTCCAATGGGAAGGCTGGTGGACTGATCCATCAAGCATACATCTAGGTGGACACGGCCACTAGTGATGTCACTAAAACACAGGAAACGGCAGATTATTAACGGCTTATAATGGCCAATCCTACTCACACCAGCCGGCACAATATCACCCCTTTAAAACACACACTTCTGGCCATGTTCCTGTATTCATTGCAGTCTTCAGTCAACATATGTTACAGACAAGAGCCCGATCCCCAGAAGATTCCGGGCGCTCACCTGAACGTCAGCGACCCCGTGCAGAAGTCCGCCCACACCTGAAGCATCAGGGCCTTGGAGCCCATGGACAGAACGTGGACCAGGCCCTCGTCCAGCGCTCTCTGGCCCGCCGGAGAGCTGCCGCGTTGGGCCTCGGGCGCCGGGGCCTTCCCCGCCTCAGCTAGGTGGTGGTTAAGAGGAAGAAGCCGTCAAAACCGATGCAAAACAAAAAGACAAAAAGGCAAAGACTCATCCCTTGCGGGAATTCAGTGAAATGCGATCTCACAGCGGTTCCACCGTTTGTCTCACCTTTGCCCTTCTCCTCCGCCTCCGCCTCCGTCAGCCTGAGCCACATGGAGGCGCTGAAGCCACTGGCCATGTGGGGCCAGCAGTTCTGCCCCACCAGGGGCAGGTGGAGGGGGGCGGCGTGCCAGGGGGAGGACCGCACGTGGCCGGTCCTGGGCTCGGCGTCCCCGTCTCTGCGGGGAGACAGCTTGCCCTTCCAAAGCAGCCCCACGCCCTTGCCCCCCCCCCCGCCGGCGCTGCCGTTCTGCCGGGGGCCCGGGGAGGCCCCCGCGGTGGTAGGGGCCCCCAGGACGATGGGGAAGGAGAGGAAGTGAAGGGGCTCCAGGTCCATGTTGGCCTCCACGATCTGCAGGATTCCCTTCAGTAAGATGTCCTGGGGGAGGGAAGTGGTAGTGCAGGGAGATTGAGTAAAATTCCCAAAAGTATATAGACATATTTTAGAAAAAAAATATATATATAAAAAATATATATATAAAAAAATGAATAATGAATATCATCAATAAGGCATTTACCAGTTGATTGACGATTAGAATATAATGTTTTGGTCTCATGCACACGCGGCATGAGTGTGTGAGTGAGTGTGTACGTGGCTGTGCGCGCGTGCGAGCGGGTGCAGCAAGCATGCCCAGTGACTTCTGGGGCCTCATTAGCAGACCAGTGTCACAATGCAGAAGGACCCTCTAATAGAAGCTCGGATGTCATGTCATAACTCACGCCACAGCGGGCATAAACCTCACAGCACTTTTCTTGATAAAAACCCTCACACTGTTTCCTACAGTCCATCGTCTCGGACAACAACTACTAACAAGGAAGAGCGTTGGGGATAAACACAGGAGTTCAAAATGTGGACCTTTTGGTCATAAAGGCCCCAGTTTCACTTTCCCATTAACAGGTGGCAGTCACCCGCTACATCACACTGGCTGTTGGTACATGGGTGATAATTGGGAATGGATTTGGTGGAGTCCCAGAGGGCGAGGGTGTTGATGACTGGGCTGCAACAAGCCAGGGAGATTGCCGCACGCATCGTACATATACATCCACGCCTGGAACCACAGATCACGGACTAAACCCAAGGAACGGGTTAACCTAGCAATCGTTAGTGCTTGGCACTTTGTTCTGCGAACATCCTTACTGCAATGACAGCAACATGTTGTGGTTTCCCTTTGTTCCTACGACTGTACATATCTAAGTCGCTTTGGATAAAAGCGTCTGCTAAAGGCCCTGAATGTAAATGTAAATGTATTTTAAAAAATAGTTAAAAAAAATAATAATGGTGTGAAAAAAGTAAAATGGTGTCTTTTGTAAATGATCAACGTGACGAGGCTTGAGACTTACAACGGGAGCGGTCTTCTCCAGGAAGAGGCGTATGAGCAGGGCCAGCTCGTCGGCTGTAATGCGCTGGCTCACCATGGCAACCAACAGCTCCACCAGCACAACCTGGCAATCTGGATAAAGACATAAAGAGAAGATTACAGACATCGCGTCGCTTAAACGCTACAGCGAGACGGCCAACAAAACCACAGGGGCGCAGCCACGCCGGCAACATGGAGACCCCCGGGTTGAGGTGAAGTGCCGTGTTCCAGGGAGTCAAAAATAACACGCATCTTTTGAAGAGGAACGGAAATGTGTGATAAAAAGTATATAAAATAATTGCGGTTGAAATAGTAAATTGTGAATAACGTATGAATATTGGTGAGGGAATTCAAAAATGTTTAACTACAATTAAAGCTACGATAAACACCAGTGCCAACCACAGCGACAAACCTTTGTAGGAGGGATCCGTTTGGGTGAGGACCTTGTGGAAGCCAGACAGAATGGTCTTGACTCCCTTCTGTAAGGGAGCGGAAACACAAGAGAGAGTCAGAGAACAGGATGGCCTAGAGATGGAGAACAGCAGCAAAACAGAGAGGGGGAGAGGGAGGAGGAGGAGGAGAGGGAGGAGGAGGAGGAGGAGAGTGTGGAGAGGAAGGAGGAGGAGGAGGAGGAGGAGGAGGAGGAAGGAGGAGGAGGAGGAGAGGGAGGAGGAGGAGGAGAGTGAGGAGAGGAAGGAGGAGGAGAGGGAGGAGGAGAGTGAGGAGAGGAAGGAGGAGGGGAGGGAGGAGGAGGAGAGTGAGGAGAGGAAGGAGGAGGCGAGGGAGGAGAGGAAGGAGGAGGGGAGGGAGGACGAAGAGGAGGAGGAGGAGGAGGATTAAGGAGGACGAGGAAGGAGAAAGAAAAGGAGATGGAACAGAGAGAGAGGAAGAGACATAGAAGCAGGGACAGAGAGAGAGAGGGAGAGAGAAAGACAGAGACAGAGACACAGAGACACAGACAGAGACAGAGACAGAGACAGAGAGAGAGAGAGAGATACAGAGAGAGAGAGAGAGAGAGAGAGAGATACACAGAGAGAGAGAGAGAGAGAGAGATACAGAGAGAGACATACAGAGTAAGTGACAGAGTGAGAGCGACAGACAGAGACAGAGTGAGACAGACAGACAGACAGACAGACAGGCAGAGGGGGCGTCCCGTGTCCCGACCTGGTCGTAGAGCAGGGTGGCGTTGTGGCGGTTGGCGTGCACGGTGTCCAGCAGGCTGTGGAACACGTGTCCCAGGACCTCCAGGTCCGGGGCCCCCGCTGCCAGCAGCTGCAGCTCCATGCTGCAGATCTCAGGGAACAGCAGCGCGCCCCGGCCCAGCCCGGGCCCCGGGGCCTCCGCCAGCCCGCGGAGAGCCCCCTCGCGCACCGCCGCCGACTCCGCCTCTGCTCCTGGGTGGTGATGGGGATAAAATACAGTAAACTACTGCAATGTGCTCAGTGGTACCTGGATCAAACAAGCCTCAAAGCACGCACACTTTCACGCACGTTGAGTACGCACACACTTACAGACACACACACACACACACACACACACACTCATAGTGCACGGGAGGCACAGAGTTACTTAAAGAGCTGCATCTATTCAGGGACAAGCCCGCGCTTAATGCAGTCCTACTCCAGACCTTCATCTTGTTGGAGGCAGCTCATAAAAGTGAATGATTGGGAGCCTTTAGAGCGACAGCATGGGAGTCACCCCTTCCCCGTACACACACACGACCTGTCTCCCTGCCCCCCCCCCCCCCGTCCCCCCGTCCCCCCCCACCCGTCCTCCCTATGCTGTGATTTACAGCAGAGCAGGGCAACCTCTCTGAGACTCCCACCATCCCTCCCCTTATAATTAATCTCTCTCTCTCTCTCGGCTTTCAGTAAATAAGTAAATACGTACAACTAAGAAATGTTCTTCAAATTGCCAACATTCATCTGCACTTGTTATTCTGGGGGACGGACCATATTCGAGAAAGCTTTATGAGTTGTACGCAGTAGTATCAGTTGATTCGATTCGCTCCGAGACAAACTGATTGATCATCAGACTGATCGAGTTCTGAAACTACATTTATTTTAGGAAGAAATAAGTAATACGTAAGCAAACCCAGAAAGACGAGAAATGAAATCTATCTTCCACTCATCACAATAAAAAGGGAGAGAAATGAGAAAGCTATGTATTATTCAGCTGTTTCTGAGGCAGAGCGCACCAACAGAATGCACACGCAACCAAAAAGCAGCCCGCTATTTAATCAATCCCCGCTGAACTCCAATAGGAGCCAAGGAAATAATACTTTCAAATGAGAACCACCCGAATGGCAGGTGGTGTGTGTGTGTGTGTGTCTGTGTGTGTCTGTGTGTGTGTCTGTGTGTGTATCTGTGTGTGCGGGCGTGCGTGTGTGTTTGCGTGCGTGCGTGTGTGTGAGTGAGTGAGACCCTGCCAGGCAGTAGAGCTGAGTGACCGTGAGTGTGTGTGTGTGCCTGTGTGTGTGTGTGTGTGTGTCGCACGCGCAGAGTACTACACTAAGTCACAAGACTCGGGCTCATGAGGGGAACTTGGCTTACATCACGGAGAGGCGAATACAATGACTACATTCTGGAGGGATGAAAATGCAAAAATGACGGATTACGGGAAACTATTTTGTTTCGCTCGACATGAGATGTACATAGTCATTCCCAGGTTAGACATCGAGTCGAGTTGTCCGTCTTAACCCCAAATTCCCATTCCTATTTAGTTTGAGGCAGAGAGCCAGGGTTAGCGGTACAGTTGGGTTATTTCGACGGTTGGCAGGGATGCACGCTCGTCTTTCCCCCGGGTCAATCCCTCGCTGTCGGAGGTTTAGATAAACACGGGACCTCTCAATCCGTCACCGCCAGACAGCCCAAGAGTAGCCTCCGAGTAAACCGTGGGTGGATATGAGTGAGTACAACCATGCAGTGACACTATATTTCCAGTCTAGGCTAAAAACTGTCCCGGGGAAGTCAGAGAAACCGAGGCAGAAAATGAGACGTTACAGTCAGACTGGCAGCTCAACAGCAACAGCATCAACCCACAGTTCCCAGACCGTACGAGTTCCCAGGGATCTGAACGTCGCTTGATCCGTTCAAGCTGACGCTAAGTCTGCCTGTAACAGAAGAGCCTCCCTCCATTCATTAGCATTATTCAGTGTAACTGAACAAGACACCGCGTGTGTGCATGTGCTTGTATATGGGTATGTATATGTGTGTGTCTCTCTATTTCCAGTGTGTGTGTGTGTGTCTCTCTATTTCAGTGTGTGTGTGTGTGTCTCTCTATTTCAGTGTGTGTGTGTGTGTGTGTGTGTGTGTGTGTGTGTGTGTGTGTGTGTGTGTGTGTGTGTGTGTGTGTGTGTGTGTGCGCGCAGCAGTCATAAGAGGGACTACCTTCTTCCTGTTTGGCCATGTCGTCAGGGTTACTCTCGCTGTCGGCGTCGTAGCCCTCCTCTTCCTCCCCCGCCGCCTTGCCGCCGTGGCAGCCCTGCGCCTCCTCTACCTCCTCACACAGGTCCCCCGCTGGGGCCACACTCTCCACCGGCACCTGCAGCTTCTGGAGGCGGACAGCAGACAGAGAGACAGAGAGAGAGACAGAGAGGGAGAGAGGGATAGAGAGATAGAGAGACAGAGAGAGAGAGAGACACGGAGAGACAGAGAGAGAGGGACAGTGAGAGAGAGAGACAGAGAGAGAGAGAGAGAGAGAGAGAGAGAGAGAGAGGGAAGGAGCAAGTGTGAGAGAAGGGTGGGGGTGAAATGCAAGGAGCATGAGAGAGAGACAGAGAGAGAAATAGCGCGAGAGAAAAAAGGGAGGGGGAGAGAGAGAAACAACGGGATGGTGACGACCAAGGAAGAAACCCAAGTACATACTCCATGACAAATCTAGAATACACAATCTTTCCCTGTTGGATCAACAGTTTATTCAACAGTCATCTTACCCCATCGTTCTCCGAATAAATCACACATTTGCTAGCTTAGAGTAGACTATCTTTGATGAATAAACGGTGGAAACTTGATCCCGAACGAGCTCTGAGCCTAACAAGGAGCGCCAATTCAACTCCAAGCGCAGAGTCGGAATGACCGGCCGAAAGAAAGTGCAAGATTTCTGGTCATCAGACCGATATCAGCTGACTTGCAAGGAGCTCGAACAAGCCAGTTCCTTGCTGTGTCATCGAGGTCCACACACACACACACACACACACACACACACACACACACACACACACACACACACACACACACACACACACACACACACACACACACACACACACACACACACACACACTAACCATGGTGATTATTTTACATTTTAAAAGAGTAAGAGAGTAAATATCCCATTGCAAGAAATTACCTTTCACAAAGTTTTCAGTCTACAACATGGCTTCAGGAGCAGTTTAAAGTATTATGCAGAGCTAAGGCACGCTTTATACAAAAGCTTAGCATCCATGAAGCTTGTGAATCTATTACGCAAGACGCTTAATATGCCAATGTCGAACAAGGTTCAGCCAGACCGGCATTTTTGAGAATTGAAATAAAACGGCACAAACAAAGAAGTGGGACAAACCATAACTACTGCACCATTACTTACCATTACTAATAATTTCAATAATATCTCCAAACTCAAGGAACCTGGGTTCCACTCCCTTAAACCATGAAACCCTGCCTGAAAACGAGTGGCACATATGAACCTGAACGTAGAACGTCTAAAGGAGGTTCTAAACGGTTCTAAAACAGGAGAACTCGTCGCCAGACTCTAACGCTGAAGGAACCAGTTAGGAACCAGTTATCAGGAGGCAGCGCTGTTCAAACACCTCGAGGCCATCAGCCCACACGCCGATTGTTTTTTCTCCGTCTCCTGTCCTTGGCCCCGCCTTCTTCACTAAGCCTCGTGTTCACGTCCACAGACGGCCCACGTGCAAGCTAGCATGATAAGGTAACATTCTGGGGGTTTCATGCTAACAAACAATCAAACAATTTCCTGATAACGAACAATCTGCCCAGGTGAGCTGTGGCTCAGGAGGTTGGGCAGGGTTGGCTGGTAACCCAAAGGTTGCTAGTTCGAATCCCCGGCTCTGCCTAGCTAGAGTGTTGAGGTGTCCCTGAGCAAGACGCCTCACCCTGACTGCTCCCGACGAGCTGGGTGTCGCGCTGCACGGTGGACACCTCCGTCGGTGAGTGAATGTGTGCATGAATGGGTGAATATTGTAAAGCCCTTTGAGTGGCCACTGTGCTATATAGATGCAGTCCATTTACCAATATGGGGTACTGTAAACACAGGCAGACCATGGCGCTCCTGTGTAAGCTAATCCCCATCACGGTTGTGTGAGCATCTTATCACGCAACATGTGGTATTTCAAAGACGGTGTTATTTGATTACAACCGTCCGGTTATAACTGTGTGTGTGTGTGCGCCGTTTGGACGCAAAGGACCATCCACAGACCCAATTAATGTGTACGTGGAGTGGAACATCTTCCGCCCTGAGAACAGCAAAATCTACTTAAGCAGACCTAATTAGGGCGTCCGCTGAATGGAAAATTAAAGTTGAATCTTATTAACGTGGGCGGTGATGGTGCAAAGTACACGTCGTTCACGTGCACCGTCCCGAGGGTTGTTTTGATACCGGAAATTTCTCCGATACTGCCTAAAATGCAGTATCGGGTTTCGGCGAGTACGCAAGTCTTTGTGCCGAACCGATACTATCTCATGACACTTCACAAAGAACGTCTCAAACATGCACGGTGTGATGCTGCGTTCGTTAAAGGTTGGAGGTGGAAGGTCGGAATGGGAAACGCGTCATCGCCGACCTACGGGCGTTGTCAGAAAAACATCAATGCTCACACTTAACAAGAATACAAATGTATTATTATAATTATGATCTAGTTCTGAAAAATTATTATAATATTTTAATACTCAAAGATATTGTGTGAGTGAACTGACTCTACATTGCTGTCATCGTAAGAGAACCCTTCTATAAGAACAAGTGCAATTAGTAGTTACAATGCTAGATGCTGTATCGGTATACACTCGGTATCGGCGGTAGACAATTTCAGGAATCGGTTTTGGGAAGGAAAAAATGGCATCCGAAAATCCTGAGGCCAACCATCGCAGTTGCGGACTCAGGGGGGGGGCAGTGCCCCTCCGTGCCTCCATGGTTGAAAAAGTGTCCTCAAGAGGGCCGAATACGAGAGAAAGTGCCTTATTGGCTGCCCTTTACATGTGAAAAAAATTAATGGGTGCCCTCTGGTGCCCCTTCATACAATAAATTATGACGATGTGCCCTCTAGAGCGAGAATGTGCCCTTTTTATTTTTTCGCCCCTGCCCTTCAAACACTGAGTCTGCCACTGATCCATGGGGTCAGCCCCGGGTGGTAGGGGCGGCTGGGTCCCCAGGGAAGGCTCACCCTGTCTGGTTTCTCCTCGGGGCCGTCGGGGCAGGAGGACACCCTGGCCAGCGCCACCCGCAGCAGGGAGTCGAACAGGGGCACGGCCAGGTCGGAGTTCACCACGCCGGAGCGCGAGAGCTGGTCCCTCACCTCGCACAGCGTCTCTTCCACCGACTGGAGCTGTGAAGGGGGGGAGGATGGAAAAAACGGTTCTATTCAAAGTTTGAAACTGAAAGTCGTTAACAACTGTATTATGATTTGGGCTATGGTATCAGAGTCAATGCAATCATAGTATCATCGTTCACAACATTAGGTATAGGGCTTGTGCATCAGAATGCGTCACAGGGGGCTTTGTTGGCGATACTCCAGCATTTAGTGGGAGGAGTTGAATTAATGTTAAATTTAAGGCTGTGAGTTCTGGTCGATCGGATGGTCGATATGCACTTAGTCGGACAAACGCTGTTCTTCCTTTCATTACAGGAAAAAAAAAGCGCTTCTTAATCAAATTCTCCCCATAATGACAAAGCAATTCACGATGAATAACTAAACTAACGACCAAAACACATTACCACCGATTACATTCCCATGCTCCCATACAAAATGGAGTCGATGTAACAGCACCATGTACAGGCCCAGCTAACACCCCAGGCCCGGGCCTACCTGGAAGGACATCTCGGGCTCCGTCCTCTGCAGCGCCGGGCTGGAGCTGTGCAGACAGATGGCCAGCAGGGCCTCCAGCAGACGGATGCTCTGTAGGGGCCACTCCTCCTCCAGCTGCCTGGCCGGGTCCCTGGTCCCGTCCGGAGCCGCCGTCTCCTCCGGGTCCGGCGGGGCGGCGGGGCCCGTCACCGACAGCGCCGGGGACCCCTGGTGCGGCGGGCTGGCCTTGCCCTTGCCCTCCCTCTTCTTCTTGCCCCGGCCGTCCTTGCTCTTGCAGGTGAGCTTCTGGATGACCAGGGCCATGAGGCGGGAGCAGACCTCCAGGCCCCCAAGCCGGAAGAACTGCCGCTGGAAGGCGGGGCTGGCCAGGTAGATCCAGCGGCACACTGACCACACGTCGGCCGCCTGCCGCACCTGCTCCTTGGAGGGCAGGGCCACGCTGTCGGGGGACAGGCAGGGCAGCCGGCCCCCCAGCGGCTCGCTGGCCGTGCTGTCGTAGCCCGACGTGTCCTCTGAGTCGTTGGCCGAGTCGCGGTCCGAGTCCGCCTCCTTGCTGACGCAGAGGAACGCCACGCACAGGAACAGGTTAATGGTGTTGAGGTGGGTCTCCGCCCGGCCGTGCCCAGGCCCGGGTCCCCCGCCCCCGCGGTTCCGCCGCCGGGGGCACGCCTCCTTCAGGCCCTCGTAGAACTTGCTTAGGCTCTGGGGGCCCTCGCCGGTGCCCCCGCCCTGGGACCCCGGGTCCTCCGTGGGGCCCAGGACGGAGTCCCTCTCCTGGGCGCCGACATCGCTCTCCAGCTCCTGCAGCGCCCCGTCGGCGGGCTGGCCCCCGGCCCTCAGGATCAGCGTCTCGAACACCTTCAGCGCCCAGGAGCGCGTCTGGTCCAGGTAGATGAGCTCTGTGATCTGGCTGAGGCCGTTGCAGCTGATGAAGAGGTCCCGGATCACCCTACGGTAGGACACAGTGACACGTGACTCAGACAGGTGATGAAGCGGTCCCGGATCACCCTACGGTAGGACACAGTGACACGTGACTCAGACAGGTGATGAAGAGGTCCCGGATCACCCTACGGTAGGACACAGTGACACGTGACTCAGACAGGTGATGAGAGGTCCCGGATCACCCTACGGTGGGACACAGTGACATAGGACTCAGACAGGTGATGAAGAGGTCTCTGATCACCCTACGGTAGGACAGAGTGACGCGGGACTCAGACAGGGGATGAAGAGGTCCCGGATCACCCTACGGTAGGATACAGTGACATGTGACTCAGAAAGGTGATGAAGAGGTCTCTGATCACCCTGCGGTAGGACAGAGTGACACGTGACTCAGACAGGAGTAATGGATGCCCGATCCCAAACAGACGAGGATAATGCAGAGGCAGAGGGGGGTCTGGAGGAGGGATAGCTCGCAGGAGGACTTACTTATTAATTTAGTGCACAACCAGCCGAAAAGCAGATCCAGAAAAAGAACGGACATAATCAGTTGATAAACAACAACTGACATGATTCGATTTGATCCGGCCATTGTTGGGGCATGACCATCAGACCATGAGATAGATCAAAATCGACCTCTTTCCTACGCATTCCCATTAGCTGGATATCTAGGATGTAGAGGTCTGTTACACATTTTTCCATTCACTTAATTTTTCACAAATACTAATCTTCCTCGTTGTCGTTTCAATCTCAACTCATTCCTCCATTTCAGAAGCCTCCCTTAGTAATTACGTTTCAAAGTGGGCGAGGAAAGCGGTTGGGACTTCATTCGATTAAATGTAACACAACCTCTAATACTCATATAATAAAAACGAGGGTAAGCATTGAGCAATATGGAGAAACCAGCCGGAGTAAGCTCCAACAGAACAAATCTGACCCCTCCCCTCCCTGAAACCCCTCCCCTACCCAAACATGTGACTATCTCACTCGCTTTAGCAAAAGGTATGCTTAGCCTTGTGGAAGACTCCAGTCATGTGAAACGAGTGCAGGCACAGAAATAGGGCCTGACAGATATAGTCATATAATTACATCATATTTCTCTTTTCTTGTTGGATTACAAAACAGAGAGGGGAGAGTGCATTTTTTAATACTCATTTTAAAAAGATTTTGTTAAACAAACCAGCCACTCTAATCATAACACAAATTTAACAAGCAAGAGATTAGCATTCCAGATCTGGGCAGTCTGAGGGCTGAACATTTAGATGTAATCATCATCTCAAGTCGACCAATAATCACCAGCGCCTCGTCAAGAGGAACTCTCGACCAGACCTCAATCAACTTAACATTATTAAAATGATTAAATGAATAATTAGTATTCTTTGAAGGTAGACCACTCGGCTCTAAGCAATAAACACTGGTGGGCCTTTCGCGGCCGTCCACACCGTGGTCCACTGTGGGTAATATCCCGGTCCCAAACAGTCCCTGACCTTACGTCTCACCCACAGAGGGCTGTGATAAATAATTGAAAGGCACGAGCAGTTAGCCGCCGGTGACGCAGGCCGGCAGGCAGATCTGATGACTGGCCGTGACAGAGCGGATTAACTCTCTTGACTCCGGGTTGGCTCATCATATTTGCTTCATTGTCAGAGCGCAGCACTGAGGCGCACCCAATACCACATTCAACAGGCCAGAGCCGGCTCTGCTGACGATCAGACTGTGGTTCATCCGGCAGCAACTTGGATTTATGCTAAACAGATTAGCAGGATGAGAAAGAGACGGTTGAACTGAACTCCTGCGGTTTAACATGGCATCTAGGGCATTTTGAGGGCATTTAGCAGCTGTTTCAACCAAAGCGACTTACAATAATTACATTTTTCAGAAGAAAGAGAAACGATCTATATATTGCTGTCGGTACAGTAAGGATGTTCATAGAAGAGCAACGCAAAAGGCCTTCTTAGCCCCGCTGACAATGAACACCGAAACCGCCGATAAATTGATTCAACATCTAACATCCCAAACAACAACCTAGCATCACAAGCCGCCGACTAAAACACACAACAGACACACCCCCCCCCCCGAACACCCACCTTGATTTGAGCAGCGCCGGCAGCGTCTGCAGGTAGACGAGCAGCACCTCCACGGGCAGGCACTGGGAGTGGTAGCTGCACATCTGAGCGCACACGGTGGACACGCCCAGCTGCTGGGCGTGGTGCACCAGCTCCACCCCCCGCTGCATCACGGGGTTGAAGATGTGCGTGTACAGCTGCCACTGCACCAACACGTTACCCCGCAGCGTGAGCTGGCACACGTGGCCCGCGATCTGCTGGCTCAGCTGCCGGTCCTCGCCGAACACCAGCGCCTGGTAGGCCTCCAGGGCGCCCCACTTCCACAGCATGTCCTCGGCGTCCCCGCCGCTGGGCAGGATGCCCTGCGAGCGGTGGCCCGGGCCGAGCGAGGCGGCGAAGGGCTCGCCCTGCTGCAGCGTCTCCTCCAGGCCGGGCAGCTGGCTGCTGTCCAGGGTGCAGATGTTGCAGGAGGCCAGCTTGGCCTTCTCCGAGGGCTGCCCGCCGCCCAGCTGGTCCAGGATCAGCCGGCCAAGGACGTTCAGCACGTGGGACTGGTAGGTGCGCAGGCCCGGCGCCTGGAAGGCGTGCAGCAGGGGCCCGACCACCGAGCGGGGGTCCATGCAGCAGCAGATCCCCACGGCCTGCACCCCGGCGAGGAGCTGCAGCACCGCGGGCCCGTTGGGGGACAGCCGCTGCAGCAGGCGCAGGCACTGGTGGGCGCAGGCGGCGAGGCAGCAGCAGCGCTCGGGGTAGCGCACCGCCGCGCCCTCCGGCCCCTCCCTGCAGCCGTCCTCCTCCTCTTCGAAGGGGTTGCGCCGGGCGGCCTGCTTGAAGGCCGACACCGGCAGGCCCGAGAGGTCCCGGTGGTGGTGCAGGAAGTGGGAGTACTCGCAGCGGCGGTGGCGGCGCCGCGCGCACACCGACTGGTGGAGCTGCTCCGACTTGGCCTTCTTCACGGCGCTAATGATCTTCAGGACGCCGCCGACGAGGCCTCGCACCCTCTCGGCGGCCTCGCCGCCCACCTCCGAGTCCCGGGCGCGCGCCAGCCCCTCCAGCCGCAGCACGGTGACCTCAAACAGCTCCAGGCCGCGGTGCTGGATGAACTCGTGGATGAGCTCCAGGGCCTGGCTGAAGAAGAAGGGGTTGGAGGCGGACGCCTGCAGGCAGCCCAGCAGCACCTGCAGCACGCCCTCCAGCAGCTCCGGGAGCAGCAGCGCCCGGTGGCGGCAGCGGGAGAAGGAGAAGTCGTCTTGGACCTCCTGCAGGGTCTTCTTGGGTCGGGGGGCGAAGGGGTCCGCCTGGCGGTCCAGGCAGCTGCGGATCTTGAGGGTGGCCCGCAGCAGGTCGGTCAGGCTGCGCCTCAGGCTGTCCGGCAGGGCCTCGCTCTGACCCACGTCCACCGACATCAGGTGCAGGACGGTGCGTAGGAGCATCCTCTGGACCAGGGCGACGGGCTCCTCCGTCCAGCCCCCAGCCAGCTCCTCTGGCCCCGCTCCTCCACCACCACCACCACCACCTCCTCCTCCACCACCTCCACCCCCGGGGCCACAACAGTCCCCAAACTCGGTCAGGAACTCGGTCAGCGTGGGCACCACGCTGACCGCCAGGCCGGGGTTGTGGTTGATGCTCATGTCGAACTTGCACACCTTCTCCAGCAGGGAGAGCAGCACGTGACAGAGGTCAAAGGGCGAGTTCTCCATGCGGTTGAATATCAACATGGCGGCCGGGTCGGTCAGGGTCTCTGCGTCCAGGGAATGGGAGCCCGGGCCCCAGGGGTGGGGGTACGATGCGGTCATGGTCTCTGTAGTCGTGGCGACGGACACGGGGATGGGAGGGGCTTGGGAGTGGTGAGCGGACGTGCGCTGGGCGGAGCCGTGCGTCCGCCTGCCCCTTGTCCCGCCCTGGCCCGGCCCCGGCGCCTTGGTGTCGGCGTTGGCGTCCGAATCGGACGTGGAGAGCTGGGACTGGCGCGCCTCCTTCACCGAGTACCTCTGGGCGATGCGGCGGGACCGACGCGACTTCCACGACGCGCTGCCCGTGTGCGAGCGCCTGCCGCTGCTCTGGGCATCGGGGCGGGCCTTCTGTCCGGCTCGGAGAGGGGGCGACCTCGACTCCCGGCTGAGGAACACCTCCAGCAGGGACGGCAGGATGAAATCTGTCCAGGGCGGAAATGGAGAAATAAAAATCACTTGCTTAGAACTTTCTCAAGTCAGAAGAGCCCGCGGAGAACCTGCCTGCTGGGACAACGGGCCGATTGCTTGTGCCCTCGCAGAAGCAGAACCGTACATCCAAACCACTTCACACTCAATATTACACTTCCCTGGGTCCTAAGCAACACACCCACCAGGTGTGGTGTAGATCGGATGAACAGGAAATTTTGACAAACCGAGACTCTAATTCAACGGAAATAGGATAACTAGAAGAAGTCAGATGAGTAAGGAGAAGTCTGTTTACAGGAATAGCATCTTAACCCTTGAAGACTCATTTAGCGTACATGCAGGAATTAATAAAGAAAAAATGTCTCAAGTCCATGATACAAAGGATTAGCACTTCTACGCTAAATAGCTAGGCCATCCTGAGGATGCCATCGCTGATCCTGTGAGGACGTTGCGGGGCTGCCTCTGTAAATGATCTGAAAATAGGAGTTGAATCTTCTTACAATCAGCAAATTTGACCTCTGTCTGAATTAGTAAAAACCTTGGAGTGTAGATGCTGGTCAGTCAGTATGCTCATTCACATTATATATATAACATTTTTATATTTGAGTTCTTCACCACAATAAAGTGTGGACTTAAATGGCAGTATTTTAAAAAGGATTATATTAAACGGAAACTGGATATTGAAAGATAAAGCAGCAAGGGAAATTATGAGGTTGAATATTTTTATGACATTGGCCTGTGCCCTTACACCATCGTGTTTCTCCTACAGCAAAGAACCAGATCAAACAAGAAACAGATATATGTACAGGTTATGAGAACCGGGATGCATTGAACAGGTAACCGATTGTTTCCCTTGTGTTGACCGATTCCGTATTAACAGCATGGTCCTTTCACACCTTCCTCTAATCATCCCAGCTCTGATAAAAGCCACACAGATACAATCCTACCCTACGCCTGCCTGGTATCAGACTGTCATCGGACGACAACACGGACATACCAGGCCAGGCGTGGGTCCATCCCTAACGATTGGTGGTCATTAGGGTGAGGGGTCCGGGGTCCTGGGGGGGGGGGGGGGGGGGGGGGTACTGTACCTGGGGCTTTGTCCTCCTGCACGGGGATCTTCCACACCAGGGGTAGCAGTGAGAGCAGCAGAGTGAGGAGCTCCTCCCGACAAGTCAGCTCCTGAGCGAAGGAATGACACAGAACCAGGGAGACCCTCAGTGTCTGCTGCCTCAAGTCCCCCCCCTGCCTCCAGCCCCCCCGAGCCGTGTTCACACCTCCACGTCGCAATGCAAACGCCCCCGCCCCCCCCGTCCCCGTCCCCATTTCCCGAGCGGCATGCGGCTCAGGAGGTAGAGCGGGTTGGCTGGTAACCGGAAGGTTGCTAGTTTGACTACCCGGCTCCTCCTAGCTGAGTGCCGGGGTGTCCCTGAGCAAGACACCTCACCCTAAACATCTCCCGACAAGCTGGCTGTCGCCTTATATGCCAGACGCCGCTGTCGGTGTGTGAATGTACATGTTAGGCAATATTGTACAGCACTTTGAGTGGCCACTGGTTAGAAAAGCGCTATATAAATGCAGTCCATTTACCATTTTCCATTCCCAAGGTTAAAACGTTGGCAAGATCCATATACCACCGCGCAGTGTGTCTCTTGGCCTTTTCCGTGCATGGTATAAAAATGAATTTAAATCCCTGTTTCTTGTACATGATAATGTTCACATGATAAAGTATGCATTGCAGAACAATAATTAGTATGACGTGCCATATGCAAATGCTAATTACCGGGTAGTTGAAGAAGATCAGAGCCGTACTGACGGTTCAATTCTAGTGCTGCATGGAATAACAACCACTACTGCCACACGCACTCAAAACGAAGGACCGAAAATAACTTCCAAGCTCATTAATGCGTGTACGCCTCTGTGCTTGAGTTTACTCCTGCGCTATAAACGTAGCAGGACAAGACGCTTCTTTATATCAAGACAGATCTGTGTGATGTATCAAAGGTAGAATCATTTCATCATCGTTTTATGCTTACATATGATTTATTGCCATGATACAAACTAAATAACTACAATTTTCCCCATCCATATCAAAGCTCCAGGCTATAAATATTTTCACAGATATGAACAAAAAAATTTCTTGTTTCTGTTTTGACAACTCCTAGAGAGCTCATGCCCCAGATCAGAATCTACAGGCGTTTCATAAACTGGTTAGAGGACCATAACATGCATTCATACATAATGTTTCACTGGTAACAGCTCAGACTGAAACAGAAGAGAGGGAAGGCCACACATACCACAGTCACAGCTGTGCCTTTTAGCAAAGATTTCATGCAATGTCCGTGACATTGCGATTATTCATTCAATAACATATCTTCTAGTCTAAATCCAACAGTGTATTCATCTCAGCTTGCTTTGAAGGGCACTTTTGGGCCAGCACAAGTAGAAATGTCTAGAATGTTGCAAGGCAGAAGAGAAAAGATTTTTAAGGAAGAAACAAAATAACTTGTTACTACCTTCAGAGAAAATACAAGGCTACTGCCCTTGCTTTGACTTCTGTAAAAGTGGGCTCAGCCTACATTTCAGATTCTTCTAATGAAAAAAATGTCTAACTCTACGTACTCTTCCAATCTTGGTGTAAAGTGAACAGCAAAGTTAATCTTTTGGTTTTGCATTCGATTAGGGCGTCGTTTGTTTTCGTTTAAATAGACCTCTAATTTAATCCAATTTGTAATGCATTATATTGAATGTGTTCATTATTGTGTGATTCAAATCCATTTGTTTTCTTATTGTTGCATCGTTGTGTCCCTTGTTATGCATGAAGAGGGCTAACCTATCCCTTTGGCACCAGGTATTGAGGTTACTCAATACCACATAATACTATACTAGGTTACTCTAGTATAGTATTATCAAAAGGATCGATGGCAAGTACACCGTGAGACAAGCTTCTCTTAGTTAACCGCAAAGCCCTCTAGACTCAGCGTGGAGGCAGAGGCAACTTGAGGGTCACCAGCAGAGAGGGCTGTGGAAGAATAAAGGAACAATGTCCGTCTCTGTGGGTGAACCAATTTCCCATCGGCTAACATGGCCACTTAAACAGCATGCGTACAAGTCCCTGTTATAAATGGACTAGGGCAAAACTACCAAATAAAATGGTTGCCATGCGTTATGTTGATAGAAAAATACAGAATAGTTTTTTTGCCTTATCATTAACATGAGCACTTGCCCACTTGTTTCCACTGAACTGTGCTGCAGCTAGGAAGAGAAGGAGGGACTATAATTCCTCCCTACATGTAGCCTAACTAAGGACTACCTGTACCCTCTATCCTGGATTACTTTGGTGGCTTCCACTGTACGATAGCACCCGATCAGTTGGGTCAATTCACTGTGTGTGGAACTTTATTAATACCAGACGTGTCTCAGCAGAAAATATATGAATATATAAAAGACATAACAAGTAAATTGCCAAACACATAAAAACGCCAAAAATATAAATATACCTTTATGGAAAAAAAAAGCTTTATCATAAAAACGTAGCCATGTTTGGGCGTGCTCACCTGGTCAATGATGGAGTCCAGCGTGCTGAGGAGCAGGAAGCCCCGCCCCCTGACCAGGTACTCCCCCAGCGCCACCATGTGACTCTCCTCCTCGTCTTCCTCGCGGGACTCCGCCCTCTGGGCCACGGCGCTGCACAGCTGGTGCACATCTGTAAGGAACTCCCGGGCCAGCGTGTTGCTGGCGCCACTCATGTCTGAGCTGTGAGAGGGAGTGGAGGACGGAGAGAGGAGAGAGACAGGGAGGGGGACGCAGACGGGACGGAGACCGGAGAGAGACAGGAGAGAGACAGGGAGGGGGACGCAGAGGGGACGGAGACCGGAGAGAGACAGGAGAGAGACAGGGAGGGGGACGCAGACGGGACGGAGACCGGAGAGAGACAGGAGACAGAGAGATAGGAGAGAGACAGGGAGGGGGACGCAGACGGGACGGAGACCGGAGAGAGGAGAGAGACAGGGAGGGGGACGCAGACGGGACGGAGACCGGAGAGAGGAGAGAGACAGGGAGGGGGACGCAGACGGGACGGAGACCGGAGAGAGACAGGAGAGAGACAGGGAGGGGGACGCAGACGGGACGGAGACCGGAGAGAGACAGGAGAGAGAGAGATAGGAGAGAGACAGGGAGGGGGACGCAGACGGGACGGAGACCGGAGAGAGACAGGAGAGAGACAGGGAGGGGGACGCAGACGGGACGGAGACCGGAGAGAGACAGGAGAGAGACAGGGAGGGGGACGCAGACGGGACGGAGACCGGAGAGAGACAGGAGACAGAGAGAGATAGGAGAGAGACAGGGAGGGGGACGCAGACGGGACGGAGACCGGAGAGAGACAGGAGACAGAGAGAGATAGGAGAGAGACAGGGAGGGGGACGCAGACGGGACGGAGACCGGAGAGAGACAGGAGACAGAGAGAGATAGGAGAGAGACAGGGAGGGGGACGGAGACGGGACGGAGACCGGAGAGAGACAGGAGACAGAGAGATAGGAGAGAGACAGGGAGGGGGACGCAGACGGGACGGAGACCGGAGAGAGACAGGAGACAGAGAGATAGGAGAGAGACAGGGAGGGGGACGCAGACGGGACGGAGACCGGAGAGAGACAGGAGACAGAGATAGGAGAGAGACAGGGAGGGGGACGCAGACGGGACGGAGACCGGAGAGAGACAGGAGACAGAGAGATAGGAGAGAGACAGGGAGGGGGACGGAGACGGGACGGAGACCGGAGAGAGACAGGAGACAGAGAGAGATAGGAGAGAGACAGGAGACAGAGAGATAGGAGAGAGACAGGGAGGGGGACGCAGACGGGACGGAGACCGGAGAGAGACAGGAGACAGAGAGAGAGACAGGAGAGATAAGAAACAGAGACAGAGACAGAGATGGGGCAGAGATGGGGCAGAGACGGAGAGAGACAGGAGACAGAGAGAGAGACAGGAGACAGAGAAAGATAGGAGAGATAAGTGACAGACAGAGAGAGGAGACAGAGATGGGGCAGAGACAGGAGAGAGTAGAGACGGAGACAGGAGAGAGGAGAGAGGGGGTACACAGACAGGAAGGAGAGAGACAGGAAGACAGAGAGACAGAGAGAGGAGACAGAGAGAGACAGTGAGAGAGAGAGACAGGAGAGAGGAGAGACGGAGACAGGAGAGAGGATAACCAGACAGGAAGTAGCAAGACCGAAAGACAGAGAGACAATGAGAGGAGACAGAGACAGAGAGAGAGAGACAGACAGAGGAGACAGAGAGAGGAGACAGACAGAGAGAGGAGACAGAGAGAGAGAGACAGAGAGAGGAGACAGACAGAGAGAGGAGACAGACAGAGAGAGGAGACAGAGAGAGGAGACAGAGAGAGGAGACAGACAGAGAGAGGAGACAGACAGAGAGAGGAGACAGACAGAGAGAGGAGACAGAGAGAGGAGACAGAGAGAGAGGAGACAGAGAGAGGAGACAGAGAGAGAGGAGACAGACAGAGAGAGGAGACAGAGAGAGAGAGACAGAGAGAGGAGACAGAGATGGAGACCGAGATGGGATCAAGACAGAAGATGGAGGAGATAGCAGAGACAGAAGAGAGAGAGACAGAGACAAGAGACAGAGAAAGAGAGACAGAGAGACAGAGAGAGAGAGACAGAGAGAGAGACAGAGACAGAGACAGAGACAGAGACAGAGACAGAGAGAGAAGGGTAGAATATATATTTTAGTTAGCTTGGATGAAGAATTCTGTTAGTTTTAAAAGACTTAACAGGGTAGACATGAGATTACCAGTGTAGGTGATTCAGGCTTTTATCTCGTGATGTTGGACAACCGTAATTACATTGAGAAGAGTAGACCTTATCCAAACTTCTAGTGTGCACACTACAAAACCGACAGCAGAGAACTCCTGTAAACGAAGACGTTTTAATCTTTGATACTGTGATTAGGTTTGATCCTAGGTTAGTGTACAGCTCGTCTTGGACGATGTTAAAAGGAGAAAGAACTGAATGTAGCTGCATAATCAGGCTTATGTAATGTACTGCAACCCCCTGAAGTGACAGCAGCCGTCCTGTCAACCTGAATGGCTTTCTATAAATATGGATAGTTTTCGAGCAGGCACGTAAGAAACTTTTCAGAAATATCTATTTATGGCAATGGCAAAAAAAGAAAGAAAATGGTACTACAGAGACACACGTCTGATACCAACGCAGATATCAGTACCATCCCAGATCTTGCTGGTAGTGGCAAATATTAAAGCGAGAACTTGAATGAATGAAGGTCATTAATATCTATTCCTGGCAGTGGCAGAAAACAAACGGTACTACGGCGACGTGTTCTATTCCAACCAGATAACAAAATCATACCAAACCCTACGATTAAAAAACACACTCGCTCACATTATGTGTTCAGAAACTGCTCCGAACAAGAGCCTCACGCCATACAAGTAACAGCAGCAAGACTTACTAGCAGAGGCCAGATCATGATAAACAGTCAACGGTAAGCCCTTCGAAACCGCTTTAACGGCCCAACGCACTCGCTCCTAACGCCCTTCGAGACAATAGGCCACGCTGCTGTCTCACCCAGCACCGGAGGCCTCAGCGTCCGTCTCTCGGCCATCTTCTCGCCTCCGCGAATCCAAGGTAAACCCCTGCTCGCCTGCCTGTGTCGGCATAGCTCCTCGCGGGGCGACCGACTGACTTTTCTTCTTCCTTCTGCGGCTGAAATTCCATCAAATTGCCATGGCGAATGAAAGCTTTCCAGATTTGCAGCGGATCCATGCATCCCATGGAAGCATGTGATGTCACATGGGACTCGGCTGGGCCGGCCCTGGGGAATGTGGACGAGCTGCCCCTGGCCTAGAGCACGCCACTGCCGTTTCCTCGCGGTCACAATAGAGCCTCTTATTGAGGCAGGACCTTAGAATATGGGTTGGTTTTCCGGCCCGTGCCATGACTTCACTGTCCAGAAGAAGAAGTGAAGAGACCTTACGAGACCCTTAAACTATACTTTAATCAGAGATCATTGACCTTACTTTAACTAGAGACCTTTAACTTAACTAGAGACATTTTACTATACTTTAACTCTACTTTAACCAGATACCTTTAACTTTACTTGAACTAGAGACCTTTAGCTATACTTTAACCAGAGACCTTTAACTCTACTTGAACTAGAGACCTTTAACTATACTTTAACTAGAGACCTTTAACTATACTTTAACTAGAGACCTGTTAACTCTACTTAACTAGAGACCTTTAACTAGAGACATTTAACTTTACTTTACCGGCTGACCTTTAACTATACTTTAACTAGAGACCTTTAACTATACTTTAACTAGAGACCTTTAACTACACTCAGAGAGGTTATTTGAGGCATGCTGAAGACTATACGGTTCCATTTATTATCCTAATTATCATAACCTAATTATCATCCACTCATTAAACCAGTAAAGTCAATGAAGTAATTCATAAGTTGGCTAAACTTCACTGATCAGCTAAAAGGCTTTGACATGCTACAGAAAGACAGTAAAAAATATTTATTTTCCCAAAGCTACTGGTAAATGAAACTAACAAGGCAAACCCGTGTTCTGCTTTTATTAAATATAAAATCAAATCCTGATCTGGGCTTCTTCATTTCTGTATTCATCTTCAGATTGAATCAGCGGTCATTATCATAAGACAGTGATTAGGGACTTTGTAAACAGAGATGAGGGTCAGCATGCTACCTCTCTTCAGGACACAAGACCGCTTTGTAGGATCAGACATGGGCAGTTCCTTCCCGGACCATTTAAAACCCACCAGCGCACAAACACATCCCAGCACCTCAGATCTCATCCCTACTTTATTTAAACTGGTTGGTTCTTGTCCAATTTGTACCATATATATATAATTACTAGTAATAGTATCTGAAGATTTTCTTTACTCATAGTTCCACAAATTTGCCTTGTGTGTGAACACTCATTGTTCGCAGGGGGCAAATCGTACAAGCAGTACGTCTTCTCAAATATCAATTTAAAATCATACTTTCGGTACCCATTTAAGCATATTCTTGGAGGCTGAAGAGATTGAAGGTGGAACCTACCAGAAGGTCAGCAGGTCCTGGGTAACATGGAGGTGGACTTTACGCACACAGTGGAAGAGGCAGAGGAAGTTCTCAAGGCACTGGAGGCTGACCTGTGGATAGATGTCATGGAAACCAGTGAACACAGGCACCACCTTGCTCATAGCACACCACCGATACATCGCATTAGTGTACTTAGTGTAGAGAAGATGTGATTTAAAACACAGTATTCGTACACAGGAGGACTGGATAATAGTTCCCTGCAGTCATATGGGTTATGCCAACAGAAATGATCTTGTAATTCAAATGTTAATTAACAATATCAGGGGAAGAAAATGGATCCTAACATTCTGTTAATTGCCGGTAATGTGATTTCCAGGTTGTTGATGTAAAAAAAGTGAATTAACTACAAAACTAGCTGACCAACCCCCCCCCCCCCCCCACACACACACACACACACACACACACACACACACACACACACACACACACACACACACACACACACACACACACACACACACACACACACACACACACACACACACACACACACACACAATTTTTCCAATGTTTCGCAACACAGAGTACAAGCCAATGCGTGCGCGCCTCCGACTACACCGCAGAGTCATTTCCCGCCTGTAATCTGCAACAGCAGCGTAAAAACAAAGCGGTGAATGTTTCGTTTGTGGAGTGGAGGAGCGGGGTGTGTGACTCACTCCCCCGTGCGCCGAGAGGCTCAGCACCCAAGAGCACTCTGCCACCCGGGGGCAGAACCAGCTCCCCTGATGACACACACACACACACACACACACACACACACACACACACACACACACACACACACACACACACACACACACACACACACACACACACACACACACACACACACACACACCCACACCCACCCCCCTGGGGGGGGGGGGGGGGGGGGTGACTGAGGGCGGGACTGAGGGCGGACCCCCTGACTGAGGGCGGGCGGCTGTCCTTACACCTCACCTCCTGACCTCATCCCAGCCCACTCCCTCAGCCCCCAGCTGGACCGGCCTTGCCAATAAGGGAGCTTGCTCCAATATGCAGCGTCAGGCATAGAGGTGGAGCAGATGGGGTTTATCCAGACCCCGGCTGCTGCCCACTAATAACTCTTCTGCATGCAGAAGGCACTGCAGGCAGAACAAGGTCAGATCTGCAACCGATACGTACACAAACAAATGTACCAACAACTGGTAAAAATATACAGCGATACAGTCAGAAGTGGTGGATGAATATGAATTCAAATAAAAACAACAATGTTTTAAAGAACATAGACAGGGCTATAGAGTATGTCGGTAAAGCAGAGATTAGCATCAACATCGCCCCAGAGCCCTTAGATTTGAATAAAAAGGACAGTCTGTATTTGTCTGGGATAGAGCTTAGGCCTAAAAAAAAAAAATTGTTTGGTTCCGGTTTCCGACCGACCCTGTCAATTTATGTGCGACCCAAATTATTTTATGATTTTTTTTGATGCAAACCATAATTACGTTTTTGTACAGCACCTCTTCATTCTGTACAAGGATGAGCGCATTCTCTCGTTTTAAATGAAAACAACCTACCTACCTACCTACCTATCATTCGCTGCCGCTGGAAAAAATTTAATAAAAAACTTGAATAAATTCCCTACCTACCCATGACCTCAAATGACAACCAACAGGAACCAAACTTTTTTTTTTTTTAGGCTTTATCTGATGCGAACACACAGCATCAAATGTTGCTTTGTGATAAATATTCAAACCCATTTCAAGCTCATTTGACCATGGTACAGTACATGGCAGTGCACTAAACATTGACACTTGAAAAAGCAGAAGCCAAATATCATTTTGAGGGGAAAATGTAAAAGAAAAAATAAAGTGACTGTCGACTGTCGCATCGCAATTTATTATTAGGTTTTCCCCCCCATGGCATCTTTAACCTTGTGATTTTCGATAAACATCCATAATTAAATCGTGTTCTACTTTCTGGAACCTTTGGTTTGCAATCAAAGCTGTGTTATTGCCATGAGGGGACTTAGGTGAAAACTTACTTTTGGTCCGAGTCATCTTCCCGTCAGTGGTCACTTGAAAACGAAATGTGTTTTCTTCAAAACGGCTTTCTTGAACTGTGGGGTGATTGTGTGCTCGATGCAGACCCCAGATTGCTTTTCTAAAAGACATCATTTGCCTCATTTATTCTCTGACGGGAAGATGTACTCCAGACAGTTTTTTTGTTGTTTCTTATGAAGGTATTGGTCTGCTTTGCTGCAAGCAACACAAAAAGATTGCAACATGGATCAACAATACCACGGACAAGAAACAAAAAGCATAATTGCCTTCAGCTGTAGTGAAATCTTCAATCTTAGCTATCGGAGCACCACATTGGTTGTACTTCTACATCAAATGCACAGACATTTGAAGAGGGGAAATGGCCTGGCTTGAACCCACATGTTCTGCACCAGTGTTGAGAAAAACACCTTTCCACAAGCGCCGTAGAGTGAGTTCAGAGACGGGTCACAAAGTGGCAGTTTGGTAAGAGACGGAGAGAGAGGCATCCCTTGAAAGGTTGTCGGCCGATGTTGCTAACCACAGCCATTTCGACGGCGCACCACAGGAGATGGAGGCGGAGGAGAGGGGAGGGTAAATAGGGGTGGGGATCCATACATAAGGCCAAGCCCTCCAGGCAGTGAGCTGGGGGCTGGGGGGAATGATTGAGAGGTTGCATAAAACCTTCAAGCCGTTGACACCTGCAAAGCTCCAGACCCAAGGCGGTTAAAAGCTGTGTGCCCTTATTCAACATCCGCCCTGAGGGAAACAAATGAACAGGGCTGCCATCGGAGGATGATGTACACGTACTGTGGGTCTACAAACCCCCTTGTAGGTCAAGCCACAGACATGTCTGTCTACATCATATATGTACAGACAACGGCACCACCAAAGTAAAAGGAAGAAATGACGAACACACACACACACACACACACACACACACACACACACACACACACACACACACACACACACACACACACACACACACACACACACACACACACACACACACACACACACACACACACCAGTATTGAACAGGGCAGAGATCTCCATGACTGATTAATGCCATCCTTATGAATCATCAATGTCATCAATCATTGACTTCCAAGACCAGATTCTGCAATGAAATTATAATGAACTTCAAACCCCAGAAGTTTCCCATTTGCTTGTTGCACCCCTTACCAATGATAGCGTGTACTTCATAAAGCCACATATAAATAACACTAGGCCTCCAGGTTGCCAAACAACGATAACCCCTGTTTGCACAAGGGCAATAACTCGTCTAGGTTACCACGTGCAACTTTAATGTCACTTTTGTGATCAGATGCACCAGACTGGAACAAAGACCTCTCCAGACTGTCCAGACACAGGGTTTGATTTCATTTCCTGTTAATAATAAATACATGTTAAAATGGAGCTCGGGGCAAGAGGAGCCTTTCTGTTCTCCTACACGTCCAAAGTGTTGTTTCAGTAGAAGGGCTTATTCAGGCGTACGGCTGTGCGATGCTGAGGGGAGAGGGCAGTGATAGCCGTGTGCGTGACTTCAGTCGGGGATCAGTGGGGGTAGGCGAGAGGGATTATGGTTTTGATGAAGCAGCTGGTCATCTGTTTACATTGTGGTCAGATTGCAGGTCCACACACACACACACCCTCCCAATCCTGGCCTGAAGACCACGGCGGGACGTGGGCTGTGGCTCATCGAACCATCTCCTCGTGTGGGAGGAGCAGCCACCTGCTCTCCGCCGGTACAGGTTCCAGCCAGGCTTTCAGTTTGCGAAATAAAAACAATGTTTGCATATTTTTTTAGAGACTGCATGGCAACGGTCGAGAGGGAAGTAAAACTCCACTTTATTGCGGGGGGGGGATGGGTGGATGGTGGTTAGGGAGGATATCATGCTGGATTGAGATGTTGCGTTTCTGTTCCATGTAGAAACTTTTTAGAAGATCCTCTGCTGTTATGGCACGCACGCAAGCGCACACTAGGGCTGCTCGATTATGGGAAAAATCATAATCACGATTATTTTGGTAAATATTGAAATTACGATTATTCAAACGATTATTTTTGAGTTCGACAACATGTATTTATTCAGCATGTCACTCCCAAAAAAAAACTTAACTTAACTGAGAACTGTATATAATATACAGATAATGTATATCCAGATGTTCTGCCCTTTCTATAAAACATTAAACCTAAATATATAAATATCGAAAAACTTGATTACGTTAATTCTGCGATCATTTTTGACTAAAATCGAAATCGCGATCAAAATTCGATTAATCTCCCAGCCCTAGCGCGCGCACACACACCCACACACACACACTAAAAACCAAGGCCTGGGTCCCGTCCTCACACAGGTGCATCTCCAATCTCCATGGTCCCTCTCCCGGCGAGGGGCCCTGACCTTCCTCTGCGACCGGACAGAGCGCGGTGAGCCTCAAGGGGGGTCCCTTCTCGTGACCGGGGGAGTGCACGGGATTCAAAGCTGATTGAATTTGACTGTTTTCCTTCTGAATGCTTTCCCTGGTGACGAGCATCATGAGTGGCCCCTTATGTTCCACATTTCCTCTGGATCAGTCAGGCAGAGTTCCGACTCATTTCTCGCAACAACAACATCCCAAATTGCTTTATTACCATGTGAAGACACGGTAGCCTGGTCCTACCAGGCTCTCGTACTTCATTTCATTCGCCATGATCAATCGCTAACGTTTGGACGTTGTGACGTTTGCCATGCGCCGGGACAGGCTGGGAATTACGTTGCGTGTAGGCTGAAAACAAACCAAACACCATGCGTGAAGATGTCCGTTAACGAGAGCTGACTTTAACATCATTGTTCTCAGCCCCTCCCTCTGTTCGCTGATTGGACGCACACAATTTGGACGGAGAAAACCCGCGAATATTCCGCAAACCCAGACGTAGTACTGAAGGGAAATTAAAATTGAACGGAAGCACTTAGGCGGGCGGAGGCAGGCTGGATACGCTGTTGTCAGCCCGTCCCTAGAGTGTATCTGGAGACTTGGGCCTCCTTGAAACGTGTCAGGGTCAGGGATGAGGCTAACCACCAAAGCTTCAATTAAGAACTGAGAGCAAGGGACTTTTTCTTCATTTTACTCTGACGCCTTAGCAAATCAACCCAGCAGGCCGTGAATAGGAAGGCGTGGTTGGTGAAAAATACGAACGCGAAAGCAAGTGTGAAGGACGTGGTGTCATCTTCCTCAGTAGGCAGAGATTGTAATATTGTCACAAAGTAGAGAGTAATAAGAGCACAGATGGGAAAATAAGTAGCAGGATGTCATCAACACACACCTGCAGCCCAGCTGTAGCATAAAAACTCAAACATAAACAGAACAGTATATGCAGTCATAAGGTCATTCAGATGTACTGAAGACTTCCTCAAACCCAGACAAACTGGGTCCTTGTTAACAAATATTTGACTTGCTAAAAAATGTAAACACTGGCTAATAATTCAAGTGACCAACAGACCACAGTCTCCCAGCTTCAAACTGTGGCCTCGATTTCCCCTCAAAACACACTGACTGGCACAGTATCACACCTACAGGCGTAACAATTCATAGACTGTAAAAACATGTAAACTGACTTCCATTGGCGTAGGCCTGCAGCTGTTTGCATGAGAGAATAATGACACAGACCTGCGTGAAACAAAGAGAGAGACTTGAACAAAAGCAAACAAATGACTCGTCGTTAGACGCTGCCCTGCATCGTTTCATTACTTAACAGGTTGTGTGGAAACACAGATTCCACGGTGGGAGATAACAAACTCTGCGAAGGTGATACATCATCGCTTTCACACCAGCAGCCCCAATCTGAGACAGTAAAACTCCCACTTCTACTAGTAAGGCTAATGCCTTTACGGAGCCATTCGAGAATGCGGTGTGCATTTCACATTCATGCCACATATTATTTACTCTGCTTTATTTTTCTGACACTGTGCTTCCATGATGAATTGGTTTGTCAAATGTAAGCTTGCATTTCATTACAATGAATGCAGGCCAGGGGAAATAGACTAGGAGTATATAAGGCTCCAGTATCTATTATATTGTCCCTAATACCACACTCAGTAACCTGTAGTTATTGAGGGATTGAAGGTTCTATTTCTACATATAATGGTAGCTGCAAGTAGTTACCATTAGTAGTTGCAAACTTCGGTTTCTACAGAGATCAAGGAAATAGTCTATGCCTGACAACATGGCGACAATCCATACATAGTATGACTGCTAATACCGATAAGGTTTACTTACAATAACAGCCTAGTTGTCCGAGTCTTGCAAAATCCATTTGTGTGCCAAAACGACTCGCTTTAACTTGTCCTCAGTTCAATTTAAACAAATTTGCTGAATAAAACAAACCATATCAGATAAGCAGAACAAGCACCCTTTTACCCTGGTGTTTTGAAACATCCTGAGGGGAGTCTACACGCTATGTCATCTACAGATCAGGGCTTGGTTCTGTAATTTGGAAAGGTAAAAAATCATGATCTACTCAAGAAATACTAACACTGAAATGTCTGAGGTGCAGATGAAAGGTTTCCCTTATTGGAAAATGTGTTATAATATTATGAGATACATAAAGCAGTACTTTTGCCAACAACATCATTGAGAAATATAGATGTTGCAATTAGTTATTCAGTATCACACATATGAATGAATCGCTATGTATTTGCACACAGACTCACAAACAGTTTTCTAGACAACCAAAAAGAAAAGTGCTCTAGATGGGAATAGCAGGACATACCTTTAGAGCAAGAATGAGTGTGTGTCAGATCTCCAGTGGTCCTAATCCTAGTCCCATGATCCGAAATGAGTTCACTGACTCTCACACAGTGTGTGTGTGTGTGTGTGTGTGTGTGTGTGTGTGTGTGTGTGTGTGTGTGTGTGTGTGTGTGTGTGTGTGTGTGTCATTGGCCTCTAATCGTGTTGTTCACATTGACACTGCAGCTCTTATTTCCTTTTCAGATTGCCCAAAAAGTTTCAACACAAACTTCTTCAACGCAGAAGCAACACAAACGCTTAATTTCCCTTTCAGTTTCATAAATTCAGCCCATGTGACACACATACACACACGCGCGCGCGCGCACACGCACACACACACACAGTACACACACACTTGCACAGAGGAACCTACCTGTAGATCTGCTCCTTGTAGTCGACAGTCCATATACTTCTCCCATGCAAACGACAGATCATTGTGATGTGGACTGGCCATGTCTCGCACAACTTCGAGAAGAGGATGCAAAGTCAGTTATCACTAATTGGTCTGTCGGACGCCTCCTCAATCCTCCGAAGGTCTTCCGAAAGTTTCCCCAAAGCGGTCCTCGAAGTCATGCATGACACATCTATGAAATTTGCTATACTGGTCTGGCTCTTTGACAGCGGGCTCTGCAGGAAAATCCCAATAAAGCAGCTACCAATAGCTAGCATCAGAGGATATTATTACTTCCTCCATGCACTCAGGTATGGATGGTGAGCGCTGTGTCGTGTCGTCCCCACACACACAGCTGAGGGGTGCTGTGTGAGCACACGGACCATTTCTACTATACCTGCCCTGTTGCAAACAAAACAGGTCAAAACCAGACAGGAGCGAAGCCCATAGCTAGCCTATCTGTCAACAGTCAATGAGATGGTAGGGCAAGGTAAAAGCCGGCTGCCAGAATACCACTTCTGGTGAAGAACGGCGCTTTCAAAATAAAAGCCGGTCCTGTGTTTTCTACGGCAGCCACGCCTGCAGGTGGTCTTTCGAGGGTAGGGCTATTTCTAGTGAGATATATGAATTATTTTTCTATTTTATTAGGTTAGTGTTGTTATGTGACTTGTAATTCTTTAATCAATTCCCAAATAACTTATCAAATCATGTTTTTCATATAAATAATATATGAATAAATAATCGTTTTGTCCAGGTTAGAATGTGTAGGCTACATTTAATTATTAAAGGATTCATGCTGTTATCCTAATATATATGAAAAAAAAAAGTCTCATATAGCTTCAGTCGCGTAAATAAATGCTTTTACTCTGAAAAGTAAATCCAGGGCATTTGGACCATTCCATGACTGTCTTGACAAGGATGTTGGAGCTGCGAAGCAGATGCGGGATCGCACTACCGAAATGACACTAGATGGTCTACTCTCAGCGATGCATGCATTGAAAAGACAAGAACTACATGAAATCATATCATGAGCCTGCTGGTTCAAAACAGTATTTAATGACTATATGTGAACACTAGCACGAGAGCGAGAGCAATGTCAAACATTGTCGCAACATAACTAACTCATTCAATAAATATTACGATAAAGACTGCATTACATGTTTGGTTGTACCTCATTTCACTATGCGGTCCTAGCCACTATGTAATTCAGTGTTCTCTCATCAGCCAGCATCCGTCAAAGCGCTACTGTGGTTTATGGCGTCCCGCCCAAGCAGTTTATAAAACAATAGCGCCCCCATCCTAACGAGCAGCATCAGTACCACACCGACCCGCCATAACATCACACATTATCTTTTTATTAATTGCATGCACATGAAGACGTTGTGCACATTTTTGAGAATTGTATTCGATTTACCTTGTACTTTTAAAGGACAGTTGGTGGCATGTGGCTACGGCAGTTTTAAGATGTCCATATTTCTGAGTAAATTTAAATCATTATCTTTCACAATATATTCAACTATGATTTGATATCCTCTCAAATGTGCAATGCATTTACATCAAGCTACAGTGTAAACTTCTACACACTGGATAGGCTTGGTTCAGCAATAGAGCAATGTACACACAGCAGCATTTTGTGTACATTGTGACACAACATTATATCACGATTTTGGATATTACATGCTGTTATATATATGTAGCGTCAAAATCGTAATATAATTCTTGCATAATCCCCTAATCAACCCATATCTCCTCAGTTCACACATTTCAACCACAGTCGACATATTTAGTTGAAAGTGTGTGTGCGTGTGTGTGCGTGCGTGCGTGCGTGTGTGTGTGTGTGTGTGTGCTTGTGTGTGAACGCTGGAAGACAAAGTAGCCTATTTCTTCTCTAACTGCAGAACAAGGCCGTTTCATTTGAAAGCATTGCATTATTCAGTTGGGTGAAAAACTAAATAGGTATGAACATGTTTCCAAGGAGCTCGGGCAGTGATAAAGGCAACTTGCATGCTATTGTGGTTCAGTTGCCATATACTGTTTATATATATTCACAAATTACGCTTAATATATTGATTAAATGTATTTTCCAAATAACAACGGGAATTGGAAGTGGTTCAAATGACCCCTTTTATCGTTCAATGGCGACATAGCCTGCATCCCACACGATGGCGCTGTAACTTCACTCAGAGACACACAACCATGTAACTTTTTTTAATCACTCCCCAGAATGTAAACCAACTCCATAGTATTTGCACCTCGAGTCATGTTTTTCCTCTCATTTGATTGTCAATTCGGTAACCCACACGTCCCATATCATAACCTGTGTTACAGTTTATCACAAGCTGACGTTAACGTATGTAAAACATCATAATAACCATGTTGGAGCACCTGATGTCATTTATTGCTGTAATGAATTTCACATTTTAAATATTCAATATCCCTGTAGTTCCTTAGTTTCTTTAGATTATGTGCATTGGTATAAAACAATGTCAACAAAATGTGTATATATTTACAATTCTGATAGGCATTCATATATATTCATAAAGGCAGAGGAATTACATCGCTGTATTTTCTTTTGTTTTTGTCTGTTACTGTCGAGCAGTTACACTAAAGAACACTTTGGGACTCAAAAGTCCCAAAAACCCTTTGGGACTTCCACTCCTTATCACATCCGCAGATCTCTCTCTCTCTCTCTCTCTCTCTCTCTCTCTCTCTCTCTCCCCATCTTTCTCTCTCTCTATCTCCCTCTCTCTTTCTCCCTCTCTCTTCTCTCTATCTCCCTTTCTCTTCTCTCTCTCTCCATCTCCTTCTCCATCTCCAGCTCACTGCCCTCACTCCACACAGCCCACGCTGGACGCGTTGTCGGGACACTTGCAGGAGCGTCCATTCGGCGTGGCTAAACAGAGGTGAGAGCAACCTCCGTTGTTCGCAGCACAGTAGTTTTGTCCTGGGGGGGGGGGGTGTGGGGGGGGGGGGGGGGGGGGGGGGGGTAATGGGGTGTTGAGGAGAAACAAGAACAGAAAAGTTAGACATGTCCAACGATGACAGTCTGTTATGTTCAACACAGTCCACCCTGAGACCGTTTATGGGGGGGAGGAGAAAGGTTTGTTTTTCAAGCACCAGAACATTTGGGCTTAAGGCAACAGCCGCTTCTCAATTTGGTCAACAGATACACATAGTTGGGTGAGACGTAGCAGACTCCAGATGTCGGAGGGCCCCTTGGCTCTGCATTCTCTGGATTTATGCCCTCTTATCTAGCGGGTAGGTTTGGAGGAGTAAAGCCTCGTACTGCAATATGCACTAACTGTTCCTAATTCCTCCAGATACTTAAATGCTTGAGGAGTACATCCATACTCGCTTTTTTCCAAAAGTCCCGTATTGAACTCAAAGGGGTTCATGGGATGGCGACAGTGACCAGAAAGAGGCTGGAGGAAGCCACAATTTTACCAGAGTGACAGCATTTCTAAGAAATGCTCTTTAGACTATTTAGGTCTATGAATCACAGAATGCTGCCAAAGGTCACGGTGTAAACAGAATGTCGTTTTCGGTAAACATTTGGGGGTCAACGTAAAAAGAGGAGATTTAGGAAGTATGCTCAGATGTATTGAGTGTGTGTTGAGTGTGTGAGTTACCCTCTGGACACTGGGCGTAGGCGGTGGTGATGCCGTACAGCTTGGTGCGTTTCAGAGGCAGGAACTCGGACGTCTCCCGGCCACTGTTGGTGTCCACGGCAACCACAGCCTGCCTAACGTAAACATAATCAACAGAACAGTTCAGTCCTCCATGGGCAGAGACGGACGGGGCTCCTGGTGGAAGCAGTGGGAGTCAAGTTTAGTTTGGAGTTAATTTGGCTCCTTTTTGAAGCACTGCAAGCGTTTAGGCTCCCCCGTACGAAAGACAAACAAAAAGACTAACAGAGATACGCAGTGACGCACACACAAAGACACACACACACACACACAGACGCACAAAAACACACACACAGACGCACACACAATCCCAAACCCAAAAAACTGCTCCTCTCTGATCCACCGGGGTAAATCTCTGGGCAGATCAGAGGGAAGGGGGTCATGGACAGGTCATTCACAGACGCTGAAGAGACTGAAAAATGGCAGGCAGCTGTCACTTTTTAAAGCGGCCTGCTTGACCCTGCTCTCTATCGCCTGGCACCCTCTCTCCGTGGTCATGGTCCACAAACCGCCTGGCCCCACGGAGGGGAGAAAGCCCTCCAGTGTGCAGGGAAGAGGCGCCGAGTGTGGGGGAACATCAAGGCCTGAACCCTTCCTCTGGGAGCGGTGCTGGAAGGTTAACCTTTGGCCCTCTCTTCTTCATGGCCCGCTAATTGGCCACCAGGACAACGCTGGTCTCTTACATCACACGCCAAAGTGTACATAAAGGGTTCATTGTTTTTTTTGTAGCTTTTTGCAGCAACCCAGAATAACTTTTTAATTTTGGATGGGGATTTTTTGCAAGGAATGTTTTACAAATACAATTACAATTAGGGCATTTAGCAGACACTTTTATCCAAAGCGACTTTCATAGGTTAATACACACATTACCACTACGACGGTAGAGTCAACCATGTAAGGCGACAGCCAGCTCGTCAGGAGCAGTTAGGGTTAAGTGTCTTGCTCAGGGACACATCAACACTCAGCTAGGAGGAGCTGGGGAACGAACTACAAGGCGACTGCTCTACCTCCTGAGCAAAGCCGACCCTTTTACATTATGAGGATGCCTCCAGGATACGTTTCCACTCAGCTATGTCTCGAGTCTAACCCTTAAGTTGTTGAATATACCATAGCAAGTATTAATTTCAACATGGGACAAAATAAGTCATTTGTTGACCAACCCTTGGTGACGGAGCCTACCTATCCCAGTCGGTGTAATAAAGGTTTTTCCTATAAGAAGTCATCCCGAACGGGTACTGGATCCCCTCAGTCATCTTTCTGCGGTCTCCCCTTCCCGGGTTCATACACTCCAGGATCCTCGTGCCTACAAGCAGGAGAGAGTTCCCCGGTTATGGGACAATAAAATGCCTGTGTTACGACAGTTGAAGTCTACGTTGCCAAAGATGATATGAAGAAAAAAAGCTGCGCCTAGGGTGATGTCATGTGGCATGTTGGCAAGTTAGCAAAAACAACACAGCCTTGTTATTGAACGTTTACTAGAACATTACATTTAGATTGCCATTTAGGGCATTCGAGCCCTTGTTACAAACGCTAGGTTATTCTATCCAACAAAGCTAGCTAGGATAAGATACTACACAATGCTAAGTACTATTAAGTGCAACTACTAAGTGCAAAGACGTACAACATACAAAAGGTCTGTACATTAAGGGCAAAGACGTACAACATACAATAAGTGAGTAAGAAGGGTGTAGGGGTAGGGGAGGGGGAGGCTATGCAGACTCTAGGGGAAACCTACCGGCATCTGCCCAGCAGAGCAGAGAGCTCTGAGGCTCGTAGGTCAAGCCGTTGGGAAGGCTCAGGTTATCCTTCACCAACACCCGTCTGTTGGTCCCGTCCATATAAGCGGTCTCAATCTTGGGCGCTTCCCGGTCCCAGTCAGCCCAGTAGAGGTTTCTTTGTAAAGGAATGCAGGCGTTGTTAGATCAGATGCTGGACTTGGGAGAGATTCAAAGAAAACGTTTGTGTCCAAGCACGAGCAAAATGGGCAACACATGAGAAGGCCTAACCCATTAGGGGGGTCGGCGATGATAGCACGGGGGTTTACGAGGTCCGTGGCTACAATGACCCGCCGTTGAGACCCGTCCATGGAGGCTACTTCAATCTGGTCCGTGCTGGAATCCGTCCAGAATATATTCCGGCCCAGGTGGTCTACGGCGATCCCCTCCGGGCTGCTGACCCCTATTTGGAAAGGAGACGAGGACTCATCGATTGCTCTCACTTCAAAAGTAATCGCAAACGGAGAGTAACGTGTGTGATGCAAGAGGATAACAGACGTGGTTTTGAGGCTGAATTCACTGCGATCGTGGACCCCACCTGACTCAATGACCGGGATGATGTCTCCTCCTTCCAGGCTGGCCTTGTTGATGGAGGACGGGCTGATCTCCGTCCAGTAGACCATCTTCTCCACGCAGTCGTAGGCCACCCCGATGATGAGCTTGCCCTGCGGAGATAGAGAGGTCAACCACCCGTGTCTTTGAAGTGCGGTTTCTTTGAAAACCTGAACGGTGCGCCATAAAACGAGAACAAAAACAAGACAGATGGTTCTGCATATTTCCAGGCATTAACGTCTAGACACAGGCTAGAAAACAAACAAAAACTGGCCCATAAAAAAAGAACAGCCCCGGAATATGGATGCGCAACAGCTAGACACAAACCGGAGCCAGCTGGCCTGGGAATCTGCGCGACATTAAATGCAGTTTGTAGTTCTAGGATGTTGCGCTGATGTTAGCAATTAGCAACCATGTCACCATGTGTCTACAATAATGCACAAGCCTAGCCTTTTCCAGAGCATGAGGCAGAAGGGGGGAAATTGGGAGCTTCAACGCACAAGCTGGTTATTACAGGCAAGCAAACTTAGGTAAGCTGACAACATGTGCAGAAGACACTAATTTCAACACAGGTGGTTGTGGTGGCTTTCTCCAGAATGTTGACAGATACTTACAAGTAAGTGCTATTTTTTCTGCTCGAGTTAAGCCACATTTAACATCCTATTCTTATGCTTAAAGTAAGAAGCATTGGATATGGATCGTTTTCATTTTAAACTGCACAAACCCATTATCACACAGTGAGAATGTCAAATGGGATTCCTAAGGTCACGATGCGTTTTCACATTAGACCGCACAGACGCACAACCGCTCTTCTAACCAAACATTCAGAAATAAACAAGCCATGACTATTAGAGCACACTCAATCTCCAATACACGACAATTCACCCATTTGACAGAATAACAAACAGATTCGAACCACATGTCAAACATCTTTGAAAAACCCTTAGGAAAACCCAATCCAATAAAACATCCCATAGTAAACGCCGCCAGTCGACCGAGGAGGATTGATCTGAAACAACAACAAGTTGCGACACAACACAACAGACTCACAGGCAGATGGAGCACGGTCTTGGCCTGGTCGGGCTTCATGTCATAGCCCTCCAGGGGGATGTGCTCGATCCGGCCGTTCTGGGCGAACACCAGGTGGGTCCCCGAGGGGGGGGGCTGGACATTGGGTCGGGGGGTGGGTCTCACCGGGGGCTGGGAGTCGCCGTGGTCAATACCTAGTGGAGGTCCGGCGGGAAATGAGTGGTGGCCAACGGTGGAATTCATACTAATTCCGATTCTGAAAACTTTATTGTCAATCAACACTAAAAAATATTTTTGAAAGAACCCAGTGTGCAAAATAACGTTTCATATTTTGTACGTATTTTGTTTACTACAGCATATGTGATGTAGGTGTACTTTTTTATTCAGCTTTGGAGGTGCTATTGTTAATCGAGAGCCATGAAAAAACGAAATACAAAAACAAAAGGAAAAAGAATCCATTAACAGCAGGCCTAACAGAAGAGCAAAGTGCAACATTTTTTAAGTGCACAGAATAAAGTTTCATATTTTGTATGTATTTTGTAGACTACAGCATTGGTGATGTCAGAGTCATTTTGTAATCAGCCACGGAGCTGCTACTCACAAGATGGCCGCTGGCCCGGTCCGAAGCGCGTCCCGGGGATCTCCTGCCCGCGGTGGTCCACACACCAGCAGTGTCCGGTGCTGGCGTGACACTGGACCGGCGTGTAGTCGCCGCGGTCGCTGCACGTGGGGACATGGTGGCCGACTGGCCGGGGCCGGTACTCTGAGGCCACCAGGAGGCTGTCTCTGTGGGCTTCACACTGGGTCTTGGTCCTCTCTGGGGAGCGTATAAATCCAGTTCAGAATAAGACTGGAAAGTGCTAGAAACAACCATTCATTAGAACAATCTCCTCAAAGAAATAAAAGATGGAATTTAGTTAAGACTGAAAATCTCTTTGATCGTTCTCCTTCTCCCGACATTACTGATAGATGGCAGGAAAAAGGATCTAATGCACTTTTATAACAACCCCAGCCTCATTAATACCAGATAAAATCAAGTTAAAAATAAGAATGGAAACTACTTGAAATCTCCATTTATTAGAACAGTCTTCTTGAAAAAGCATTGCAAAATATGGAATTCAGTTACGACAGAAAATCTCTTTCATCGTTCTCCGTCCAGACATTACGGATAGATGGCAGAAAAACGATCTACAGCCCTTTTATAATAACCCCACTCATTAATACCAGATACAATTTTGTTAAAAATAGGACTGGAAACGACTTGAAATCCAGATTCAACCCAAGCCTCATTAACAGCAGATTAAACCCACTGTGTTCCAGAGAGAGCGTGGTGAATGTTATCAAGGCTCTCCGAGGCCGCAGGGGGGCTCGCATTCCGAGACTCTCACCTGGGGCGCACTGGAAGCCGTCTCCATAGTAACCTGGCCTGCACTGGCAGGTGAAGGATCCCTGGGTGTTGTAGCACACGGCGTCCTGGTGGCAGCTGCCAGGCCGGCATTCATCCGAGTCTTGGGGAATCAAGACACGAGGCGTTGATAAATGGTAAATGGACTGCATTTATTCAGCCCTTTTCTAACCAGTGGCCACTCAAAGCGCTTTACGATATCGGCTAACAATCAACCATTCATGCACACATTCACACACCGATGGCGGAGTCAACCATGCAAGGCAACAGCCAGCTCGTCGGGGGGCAGTTAGGGTGAGGTGTCTTGCTCAGGGACACCTCGACACTAGAAGGAGCCGGGGATCGAATAAGCAACCTTCTGGCTTCCAGCCAACCCGCTCTACCTCCTGAGCCGCGTGCCGACCACTTGAGAGCCTGAGGTTCAGTTTTAAAGATCTGGTGTGAACTTCGGCCTTGGCTGAGTTTGAGGTCAGAGGTCGACTGGGGGGTCTGACCGTGGCGTTGTATGTATGGATGATTTGAGCAGATACCGGTAGACTACAGAACAAGAGGACAGGAGAGGTATGGAGAAAAGAGAGAGAGAAGAGATGGAAAATATGAATGGGTGAATCCCTTGAGAGTGAGTGTGTGTATGGCGGGGGGGGGAGAGGGCCGGGATGTGGTGAATATACATACACCATCTGCTTTGTTTCATGTCCTGCTGTGTAGTTGTACCATATGTATAACCAATCTACGCTGCGCTCCCCCGGTTGGATGGTTTAACAATTATGTCCCGGCCATCGTCGTTGTGGAATGCGGAGGCTGAACTGGTTGTAATAACTAAAAGCAAAACACTTGAGTGAAGTAATCCTTATTGTAAACACGTATTCCGCTAGGCCATCGCTGCGTGGATAGTTTCAGTTCACTAGTGAGGTACTTTTTATTGCCATGCAAGAGAGCTGCAACTTGTAGAGTTATTGATGAACTGTGTGTGCTCTCGTTTCAGGGTGGGTCCGGACAGCTTTGACTTGTAGTGTTAATGATGAAGTGTGTGCTCTCATCGATCACCTTGACACACTCTGCCATCGCCTATGTATCCTGGCAGGCAGGAGCAGATGAAGGCGGAGCCTCCGGTGTAGCTGCACTGAGCGCGCTCAGGGACGTCACAGTCGTGGGTTCCTTCGTCACAGTGGTTGGTGGGTCGGCTGACTTCTGTTGGAGAGGAGAATGAGCGGTATGTCAAACCGGGTTTTACCGCCAATGTAAATATAAATGTTGAAATTAAAATAATGAAGTCCTGATAGGCAGGGCCGTTGCACCAAATCCTGGGCCCCTATGCAAGGGGTACTGATGGGCCCCCCTGCGCTGGAGGAGCTGGGTAAGGAGCAATTGGGTAAGGAGCAATTGTTGACCAGGGGGAGGGGGGGGGGGGGGGGGGGGGAGGGAGCAATTGTTGAGGGGGGGGGGGGGAAGACGTCGACGTGTGCGACTCCTAACACTATGGGCTGGTAGATATATATATATATATATATATATATATATATATATATATATATATATATATATATATATATATATATATATATTTTTTTTTTTTTTTTTGCCATGGGCCCCCCCTCTGCCTTGGGCCCCCCCACAACTGTCTCACTTTCCCCCGCAGTCCGTCGGCCCTGCTGATAGGTGTGTCATTAAAGGGATGGATAGCACGAGGCAGTGAAAATAAAGTTTTTAAGTCCATAGCAAGCATTAGGAAGGTTGATACAGAAAGTAAGAATCTCTGGGTAATAGGCTTGCGTGAACACACAGATACACACGCACACACACGCACACACGCGCACACACACACACGCACACACACACGCACGCACGTACACACGCACACACACACACACACACACCCACACACACACACACACACACACACACACACACACACACACACACACACACACACACACACACACACACACACACACACACACACACACACACACACACACACACTCACTCCTAGACCCTAATTATTCCAGTATTCCCCAGTATTAACTCAAGTCCGCCATGCTAATCATATGCCTCAATAACTCTCCATTCGTGATAAACAAAGGTATTATACCTTCTATTACCGTTTATGTTTTATAAGTTTGTTTATTGGAACATTTCCACCAACTATTACCAGAGACTTGCAATTGGACCTGGCGATGCACACATGCCACTTACCAAGACACGAGTGGCCATCAGTGGCAAACTGATAGCCTTCGTGACATTCACAGCGGAAGGTTCCCGGCTGGTTGTTGCAGATGGCATTCTGGTCACAGATATTAGGGATGGTTCTGCATTCGTCCACGTCTGGTGGGGCAAACATAGAGACAAAACCACAGTCACGATGGAATCATCAAAGAACTGCAGTTGATTACAGTCTCCTAGTGAACTCTGGGAACTCTGTACATTATCGTTTTCCTGATGCCGGATCAGCGGGGGCGTTTCCAGTCTTAATTACAACAATCTACAGAACCTATCTTTATGGTGACTGAAAAACATCCCTTTTCTCTCTCCTCCTTGTGCACTACAGAAGTTCTCTCTCTCCCTCTCCCTCTCTGATATGCTGAGAGGGGGCTGGGAACTGGATATGCTGTCCTTTGATTGAATGTTTGGTCTGGGACCATGTGGTGCAGTAATACGGTGGCTTTGTTTACGCTAACGTCTCGCTATGCTAATTGTCAAGGAGTGCCCAGCTTCCCAGGAAGGAAGGAATTACTAATTGAGTCTAATGGAAAATCAAACGATGGCTCCTTACAGATACATACCATTTCCCTGATGGAATCATTCATCATGTAAATGTAACTGTTACTAATCACATTTTGTAGGGGTTCACATGTAGGTGAAGCTATAATTCTATTTATATATAATATAGATATATACATAATTATATTTCTTTCCCCTTCAAATCCTCTTGTATTCATATACTTGTATTACACACAATGGGAGGTTTTGTATAAATTTTTCATCCGTACCGCGGCACGAGCGACCGTCTCCGTCGAATCCGACGGCACACTCGCAGTTGAAGTGAGTGCCCTGGCCCGGGCGGCAAACGGCGTTGGTGTCGCACCCGTGTCTCCCGGTGAAGCAAGGGTTCTCCTCGGGTTCTCCTCCTGAGGCCAGGACACACAGGAACGGGGCGGGTTTATATACAACGCTCAGATGGGTCTATAGCGGTCATCATGACAAGATAAGATCTCACTCAGTTTATATATATATATATATATATATATAGGTCGTCGTGAGAAGATAAGATCTGACGGCCTATATATATACATACAGGGGGGTCGCTGCTAGACTTCCCTCACCAATCACAGCAGCAATCACCAGACGATCGAGACAGAATAGTCCCGCATGCGCTATCTGGGGCCAGGATGTGGACCACGAGAACACCAGGAAGGAAGTGAAATAGGGCCAAAACAGGAAGTCTCAGGATGGGACGACAATAACCCGCGTGACCTCACCGTTGACGTCGGCGATCTTGTTGCTCATGGCGTAGCGCATGAGCATGTTGGTGGAGTCGTACATGACGAAGATCTGGTCCACGTTGAGCATCTGGGTGGGTTTCATGGATCTGAGGGACTCGTCGTGCTGGCAGCTCTGGAAGCTGATGGTCTGGCGCCACTGGTACGTCCGGGTCTCGGACGTGCCCTCGGGAAGGGTGACCACGTAGTCCCGCGTGGACGACGAGCTGATGACTGGGGAGTGGAGGCACAGATGGGGTGAAAACCAACAGACATGCATGGCTCCCTTTGCACCACTTGAAAGGTTGAACGATGATTCAGAAGCCTCTTGGGGATTGGACAGGGTCATGTCTAACAGCATTAGCAGATGCACGCAGAGAGAGGTAAAGACTAATGCACATGTGTATATAACATGATCGTTTGCAAGGCAAACTCGAGAATCAAGGAAAGTTTGCGATTTTCCAGCATGCGATCATGTTAAGGAATGGCTTTTACTTATTTGTCTCAACACAATCAAAATCTATAATATAGACAATATATACAATTTATAATGTATATTCAATATACTTGCCTGAACAGCAGCATTTTTTGCAACATAGAAGTTAGACATTTTCTACTGAATAACTTGTTGCCGTTGTTAATGTATCCACGACGTCATGCATGCGTGACATTGACGAGACTCTGAGTCTGGGTGCCTTACGGTTGTTGGCGTACTGGTAGATCTCAGAGTACTTGTCGAGTTGCACGGTGGCCCCCCGGGGCACCTCGGGGACGCGGCCCTCCAGGACGGTGCTCACTACCAGGTGGTCGTGCTCGTCGATGCCCTTGAACTCCTGCGTGATGCTCAGCTTCTCGTTGCCGGGCTGGAAGGTCACGTCCGCCTTCCTGGTGAACTCCCCTCCTGCAGGGGAGGGAAGAGGGGAAAACATCAAGAGGAGCGTCCCGCTGATGCTTCTCAAGATTTCTTCCTTGCTAATTAAGGAGTTTTTTCTTGCCCTCGGGAGGGCTAGGGTCAGGGGGGGTGTCATGAATATACAGCCTGTTTCAGCCCCTTTGAGACTAAACTGTGATTTAATTGAATTGAATTGCTCTGAATGAACTGTGATCATCCCACAACCTCCATCCCCTCTCTCCCTGCCTGTTCTGGGTCCGAGATGACGTAATGCAGGGAGGGTCCTTTCTTTGACGCTAGGTCAAGGGGAAGCCGTTCACGCTTTTCAGACCATGGTGCAGCATCAACGGTTGAATGCTTCTTGAGTTCAGTGAAAATATTGCTGAGCGACGCAAATAACAAAGACGTCACTTGAACCGGCAAAGCCAAGGCGAACCGAAAGCATTTTTAGTCTCGCTCGGTCCGTTGGTCTGGAATCTTTTCCCTCACCTACGATGCTGAAGCCGTTCTTGAAGCCGGGCTGCTCCAGGGCGAAGGCCCAGCCGATGACCCCGCCCACGGCGGACAGGGGCATCAGCGAGGGCCCAAGGCTGTCCGGGATGTCGCTGATGGCCACGTAGGAGCGCCCGTCGTTGACCACCACGTACGAGTGGAGGTCGTTGTTGCTGAACTCAACCGGCGAGGGGGAGTGGCCCACGTAAACCCTTCCTTGCACCTTCCCGTTAATCCTCTGGTGTTTTCCTGTGGGGGGGGCGAAAAGACTCAAACCTTCATCTCAGTGCCTCGCTGAACTACTGCTTCCTGGCGCTAGTGTTGGTGTTTTAACACGGCACGGGACCAGGTTCTCACCCTCCGCCACACACTGTTTTCCGTTGCCGTAGAAACCGGGCGTGCAGTGGCAGCAGTAGCCGCCCGTGTAGTCCCGGCATTCGGCGAAAGGACCGCAGTGGCTTCTGCCGGCGGCGCAGGTCTCGGAGTTGTACCGGAACACTGCGAGTGGAGCGGACAGACGGATCGTTGAGCATAAAAGATGGCGCTTGGAATGACAGCACTCAACACGTTAAGAACATAGTACAGCACTACCACAGTAACCAGCAGAATCGATGAATCGATGAAGAGTTTATCTTAGGAGGGAGAGCGCGTTGACATGTAACCGAAAGGTTGCTAGTTCAATCTCTGGCTCCTCCTAGGAGTGTCGAGTTGTTCCTGAGCAAGACATCTTACCCTAACTGCTCCCGACGATTGGATAAAAGTGTCTGCTAAATGCCCTAAATGTACATAGACCCACCGTCTACGTTGATGTCGGTGTTGTCCACCACCACCACCTCCGGTTGGTGCACCGGGTGGTAGTTGGGGTTGAACGGTAGAGAGAGGGCCTCCACTTGCTCTCCCGCGTCATAGCTGGCCTTTCTGGTCTGTGGGGTCGGCTCCTGTGGCCTCTCGGCCGGGAGGTCAAGGACCTCGCCGGGGGCCACGTTGGAGAACAGGGGCGAAGTTCCGACCTCGAACACGTAGACGCCGCGTACGCCCGCGTTGGTCTCCCTGAGAGGGATGGGAACAGACTCGAACCATGACTCCTGACACAATCCTCATGGATTCAGGAACCACGTTTTACATGAATGAACAACGTTCCTGAGAATCAGCAGGTGGGTGCTGAGCTACTTACTCCGCCAGCTCCCTGACGGTGGCCTCATCAGTGGCGATGGGGTAGTAGGGCCCTTGACTGGAGAAGAAGTAGCCCTTGACCAGACCCTTACTGATGCCGACCTGCATGGGCACGCTAGCGCCCCCGATGGGTGTGGAGTGGAACTGCACCCCACCCCTTTCGTACAGCAAAATGGCGTAGGAGGCCTTCTCGTGGGTTGCGATCACCAGCTGGAAGGTGTTCCTCTGTGGGACGAAAGATCCACGATATCAATCAGTGGGTTCAGTGCAGCGGCACCACCCCTCTCTCTCCACGGCGGCCCGTCCCAGCGGGTCTCACCTTCTTGCCCACGCCGTCCCCTCGGCTCGGGGGCTCGTGGGTGGCCACGTCCACCCAGGTGACCACCACCACGTGGGTGGGGCTCACCGCCGGGTCCTCTGGGAAGGCCCCGTTGATGAGGTCGCCCGCCTGCCGCAGAACAGCGGGGCTGTGGTCCTGGCGGAAGAAGACCTTCCCCACGCCGTCGCTGGTGTCCAGGTCGCCCTGCAGTGCGGCGAGCGAGCCGAAGTCGGCGGGCATTCTGCCCAGGTACTCTGCCTCGGCGGGCGGCTGGACAGTGGCCACGAAGCCGTTGGTGCTGACCTGAAGCGAGTGAAGACAACGGTGAGGATTAGCTCAGGAGCAGTGGCGGACTCGGAGTGTTTGAAGGGCAGGGGCGGAAAAATAAAAAGGGCACATTCTTGCTCTAGAGGGCACATCGTCATAATTTATTGTATGAAGGGGCACAAGAGGACACCCATTCATTTTTTTCACATGTAAAGGGCAGCCAATAAGGCACTTTCTCTCGTATTCACCACTCTAGAAGGCACTTTTTCAACCATGGAGGCACTGTAAGAGCATTAAGAGGGCACTCATTGAGGCACGTTATCGAATTTTCTTATCTAGAGGGCTCATCATCATAATTTATTGTATGAAGGGGCACCAGAGGGCACCCAATCATTTTTTCACATGTAAAGGGCAGCCAATAAGGCACTTTCTCTCGTATTCGCCACTCTTGAGGGCACTTTTTCAACCATGGAGGCACGAGGGTCCGCCACTGCTCAGGAGGTAGACCGGGGTGGACTGAGTTCGAACCCCGGCTTCTCCTAGTGGCGTGTCGAGGTGTCCTTGAGCAAGACACCTTACGAACTGCTCTTGCAAGCTGGCTGTCGCCTTGCATGGTTATTGCATTTTAATTTTATAGCCCTTAATCACAGGTACAATCTCAAAGAGCTTAACAGGCCATGCACGTATGACACCCCCCTGACCCTAGCACCCGATAGGGCAAGAGAAAACCCCCTTAATTAACAAGGAGGAAATCGTGAGAAGGAATACAGAGTGGGGGATCCCTCTTTCCAGGTATGATCAGGAGTGCAATGGGTGCCATAATTGACATAGACAAATACATACAGGCAAAAAATAAATGAATTGGCGACGGTTGACTCTTCGAATCGGAGCAGCAATGTCCGTATGAATGCTTGTAAGTCGCTTTGGATAGAAGCGTCTGCTATATGGAAATGAAAAAGGGGTTTCAGTTAGTAGCATGGGGGTGGGCCTGGGGGGAATGGGCTGCGATGACCTAATGGCTTTTACAGACATGTTCCAAAAGGGTTTGAATAACACACGCAGGCATGCTGCCGTGGCAGAGGTGAACCCAGTGTGTGTCCTTTGGGCCCACTTTGATCTCTATTCCCCGCTCATTAGACTAATGAATCGGGGCAGCTGCCCTGGCCAACTAAAGTCTCTAATGAACAAACACACAAGATGTGTTCTGTGGCCACGGTGTTTCCTCTCTCTACACACTCGTAAAGCTCTTAATGAACTCATGCAGAGTTGTTAAATCATTTCAATAAATAAATAGGGTCCTGTAAATATTTGGGGAACACAAACATTCACAAACACACCCACACTGTCACACACACACACACACACGTACACAGGCGCACACACACACACACACACACACAGAGACACACAGGCACACACGCACAAACACACACACACACACACACACACACACACACACACACACACACACACACACACACACACACACACACACACACACACACACACACACACACACACACAGACAAACACACACACACACACACACGCACACACACACATTGTTATTTATTGCACTTCCCGAGCCAGCGCCGGTACAAACTAGCGCACCGCTTGTGGCCAGAGCCATACCGTTTCCCGTCCTTACCCCAGACCCAGAGATCCTACAGATTGCACAATACCATCACCACAGCCACTTCCTGCCCAAAAGAGAGACAGCACTGGGAAAAGCAATCCCAACTGCTCACATCTGGCCCCTTCAAAAAAAATGTCTGCACTTCATTCTACAGATGTAACCCTACCTGATTCACAACAAGGAGACCACTATAAACTTGTAACAAGTGTAATTATTTACTTTTTTTTAAATATATAAACGTACATGATGTGTGTTAGTTTTCCCCCACGGGGCATAGCCATATTAGGACAACATTTATGTGGCCTGATCATTCAACAAGACACTCGACAGGCCATAATAATCACTGCAGCAGCACACATAACTCGCCTTTCACGCACAGCCACACTTGTTTAGGGACCGCACAATATACACCTAACCTACACACTTAGAGTAGTAAACCTTTCTCTGACGGTAACATTAATATGCTCATACCGTCACAACTATAAGTAAACATGTAATGTGCAATAGACTTAAAACCGTTCACTTGATAAGGTCATTGCTAAGCTCTTGGGTTCAAGGCCAGTTGTTTTGATATACTTTAAAGTCATTCTAAATTATGAAAATACAATGAAAACACAGATTCAGTACAGACATCTTTGGTCGGTGGTTACAGGCCCTGGGATACAGGGTTGAAACATGCTTCTATGTGGGCTTTGCTTTAGTCGACTGTCAATAGAACAGATTTTCAAAGATTTTCAAATCCTTTTTTTTTATCGATTCATGAACACACTATTATATACAGAATACTAGTCCTAGATATAATAGTATCTTTTTACAATATGCGAGATCATTCAGTCAAGTAAGCCCTCACATAACTTCTGCCAGAGGGTCTTTGCTTTGGGATGGATTGCAAAATGAGATGTGTGGAGATACTTTGGCCCCTGGTCAACAGTGAAACGATAATCCCACGCAAGGTAGCGTGACCACACCGCATTCCGCAGGGGAGTCCAGTCCAAACAACATGATGCACATCAATAAAAACTGCGTTTCTAAACACCGTCGATGGTCAGAAGAACGTCTGAAATGCCCCAGTTGTATTTTTAAGTTTCCAATAGACGATCTTGTGGATCAATAAGACATGCGCAACAGTGACGTCTACGAAATATGATAGTTACAATATCTGCACACAAATTAGTTTGTTTTGTTTTTAATAAACATGTATTGCTTTTGATAAGTGACAAATACAAATTATGGCGATACATGGTGATAGGCTTAGCAGATATAATATCACTTCAATCCACTTACATAGATGCTATTGAAGGCTGCATCATAGAAGAAGAATGGTTTATCCAGAGCGAGCTGCAGCGTCTGGTCGTTCCCTGGTTGCAGCGCCTGGTCCCGGGACGGTCCGAAGGGGAAGAGCTCTCCTCTGCTCACGCAGTGCACCCACGATACCAAAGAGACCACGAGGGTCGCCCACAGAAGACAACCCCGTTCCTGGAAACCCATTTTCGTGTTCAGTGCCACCGGGTCTGGTCTTTGGGGGCTTCTCGGAGGGTAGGTAGACCAGAGAGTGACGCCTGGGAGAGTGTGGTTTACTGGAGGTCTGGCAAGGGGTCGACCACGGGGCGGAGTTGTGAGGTTGTGAGGGGTGCGGGTTGTTCCTGCTGCTCGACTACAAACGGGGAAGAGATTATGAGTGGGAGAGACTGAGAGACTGGGTTGACTTTTTGGTGAACGTTAAGCAACGTTGGTTCACTCAAGTTCATTGATAGTAGAGCTGATTAATCTCTGTCAAACAGAGAGATTATGAGGTGAAGGATCTTAGATCCTCGGAAGCCACGTATTACAACTAATTCTCATGAAATCTCAGTCACCACAGGAGTAACGGGAGATAGCATTGTAGTGTTTCACTTTAAATTAAAGTCTATACGCGGATGGTCATGTATAGAAAACTACGTGACACGTGTTTTATAAAGTTATGAAGTTTTATAAAAAAAAGTGTATCAGCAGACTTGAACCCGTTTCAAGCAACGGACCCTTGAATGTCAGAAGACTGGGTTAATTGGCCGAGTTAATTGATCGTTACTTCAAGGACAGTGGAGCCTACTGTTCCATACACTAATTGGACTATTGCCACGTGACGAACGGCTCCGTTTGTTGGCCCTACCGCCTCGTGTTAATTTTTTTTAAATCAAATAAAATTCCACGTTTCTCAGTTCGGATTGTACGTTGGATATTTCATGGAATAATTTAAATGGTTTAGTGGTTTAGTTTTGGTCAAGAGAAGATAAATAAGGCGGCGTCCGCCGTCCTTTATGCTTATCTCAAAAATGGGATTCTACTGCCACCTGGTGGTTAAATTATGGATTAAAAATGAAGATCGTTCACTTTGCAAAACATTTTACTTTATAAGCTTTTTTACAGGATTAAAATAAATATAGCTGGCATTGTCTGCACTTCAAAAAAAAGTGATATAACACAGCAATATCGTGGAGTGCTACTTGTTTGGCAGCACCAATATAATAATAATAATAATACATTTAATTTAGAGGCGCCTTTCAAGACACCCAAGGTAACAGGATAAGCCTTCAGGATACAGGACTGTCTGGGAACAAGGTTCCTATTGATCAACCAATACACTCTATCCCTCTTATCCCAGACCTTGTACACTATTTTATCCCTTAAGAATGTGGACCTCTTACCTACACAACAAACCCACCCAGCTACCCTCCAGCGATCCATCAATAATGATTTTGCTGAGAAAGCAGCAACAATTTCTGTTTGACTTGGGTGGTGCAGAGTTGGACAAATGTTGTAGCAGGGTCAAAGGGGACTGGGAGAGGTCTTCTTCCTCATGGCTCCCCCTGTGTTCACATGACCCAGTGTCGGGGAAAAATGATAGGTTCACCAATTGAAAATACAGTGAATCCGGGCAAAATATTTCATATTTTATACAAGCCATGTGTCAAATAGAAGTATTAATGCATTAACAATGTCGCATCGTTGTATACATTCCATTTCAATTGACATTGTTTACTTTTGCAACAGTGCCCCAAGAGGTCAAAACAAGAGAGAAGGAGCGATGTCTTGGTGTGCTGGTCGTTTCTCATCACGACAGCCTCGTCTGTAGCGTCCGGAGTTTGACAAAGTGCAGCAGTGTCTCCCCCTCTCGCTTCCCCTCCCTCCCCCTCCCCATCCTCCTCTCTCTCTCTCCCTCTCTCCCTCTTTTCTCTCACTATCTCTCTTCCTCTAGATTTTGTTGTTGTTTAGTAGCAGTGTAAAAAGCAAGCTAATGTAGTGATTCAAACCCTGTCTTGATTCACTACTACTCTCTCCCTTCCTCTCCATGTCCCTGTCTTTCTATATCTCTCCCCGTCTCCCTGTCTGTCTCTCTCTCTGTCTCTCTCTCTCTCTCTCTCTCTCTCTCTCTCTCTCTCTCTCTCTCTCTCTCTCTCTCTCTCTCTCTCTCTCTCTCTCTCCCTCTCCCTCTCTCCCTCCCTCTCTCTCGCTCCCCCGGGCTGTGGGAACCTCCAGGATAGGGTTAAAAGGTACAGCGGAGTGCGTCAGCTGATGCGTACGGCCTTGCGTCAGGGATGGGGGGGGGGGGGTGGGGGGGGGGGGGTGGTGCCTGTGAGCTCTCTGCCTCTCTCTCTCTCCCTGGGCTACAGCAGCTACAGCACAATGCAGCTTCCTGCTCACGACTGCTGACCGGCTTTCTCTCTCTCTCTCTCTCTCTCTCTCTCTCTCTCTCTCTCTCCCTCTCTCTCTCTCTCTCTCTCTCTCTCTCTCTCTCTCTCTCTCTCTCTCTCTCCGGCGTCCGATCATGTGCCTCAGCTACCGGCTCCAGCAGTGCTTCTCCACCACCTCTCCTCTCCTGCTCTTCCGTTCTCCCTGCTCCTGACACACGCCCCCCCCCCCCCCCCCCCCTCTACTATCGCGGCGTTCATAACATCCTTTTCTTCCCTCCTTCCCGGCTCCCTTCTGGATTGTTTAAACCGTGCCTCAGGGAGCCGCTGCAGCGGGCAGACCGGCCGGTGGTAAGAGGAGCTGGTGGTGGTGGTGTTGGTGGTGGGGGGGGGGGTCCGGAGACAGCGGCGGCAGCTCAGAGACAGCAAGAGAAAGGGAGAGAGGCCCCCTTTTCTCCCCCTTTCCCCTCTCCATTCATTCCTTCTAGCGCTCCCCTCCTCCGGCCCTCGCTCCCTCGCTCGGGGAGGGGAAAAGCCGGCAGCCATGGAGCCCCCGGCCGGCGGCGTGGCCCTGGCCCCCTCCACGCTCAGCCCCGCCGTGCCCACCTACGTGACTCTGGGGCTGACGGTGGTCTACACGGCCCTGTACTCGCTCCTCTTCGTCGGCGTGTACTCCCAGCTCTGGCTGGTGCTGCGGTACGGACACAAGCGGCTGAGCTACCAGACGGTGTTCCTGTTCCTGTGCCTGCTGTGGGCCGCCCTGCGGACCGTGCTCTTCTCCTTCTACTTCCAGGACTGCGTGAGGGCCAACACGCTGGGACCCCTGCCCTTCTGGCTGCTGTACTGCTGCCCCGTCTGCCTGCAGTTCTTCACCCTCTGCCTCATGAACCTCTACTTTGCCCAGGTGAGCGGGGCTCCGGAGCGCTCACTGGGCTGTGTGTAGAATGTACGTTTTTTTGTTTGGTGTTGATGGTTGTGTGTCCTGCATTCAGGTTTAAGTTGAAATAGACGAGCAGCCATTCCTTAATGTACTTCAGATAGAGCATCGTGGTGGGAGGATGTCAGACAAAACCAGGCTCTGTTACATTCTTGTTGTCCTTTCGATATAGCACTCAAAAGTTGAATCCTCGTGAAGTTGGGCATGATTAAATACTCAGGGGACTATGGGTGCAAATGTGTTGAACAAGTTGCTATTTATCCATATGTTGTACCAGCAACATTGTTAAATGTTTACCCTGAAGGTGGGCATTATTTGAAACAACACACAAGTAAAGATGAATGAACCAATGATGTACACTATTCTTGCAGTAGCCTGCTCTACTGATTTGCCAGTCGTGACATGATTGACTCCCTCCGATATAAAGGGTGGAGGCGATATGGCAGGTTCCCACAGAGTTTCGCTTAAGTTCTATAGAATCTAGCAGCTGTGTGTGAAAACAACTATTTTTAATCTGGACTTGCAGTTTCACGAGAGGGCTTATGACTGCTTGAGTCCTCAGAAGAGAGAAGTGAAACAGGCCTTAAGTAACAGTATCACACCGTAGCCTGATGACTATCTAATTTAATTCCCTTTTTTGATTTTCTCCCAACAGGTTGTTTTCAAGGCAAAGTCAAAATATGACCCAGAGCTGTTGAGATACAGGTATGCCTGTCCACCAGTATACCGATCAAGTTTACTGTGTACATTTGTACATGTGCATAGACACACTGCTTTCCCGCATACTTGCATGTAACAATAACTGCTTCCAACAGGGTCATGAACCGCTTCACTAAACCAAACCATAACTACCGCTTGTGGTATTTTGTGTCTTCTGTCATCTGATGTCTTCTCAAACGCAAGATGCTATGGGATGTCCTTTTCTTCCTCAACATTGTCTTGCATTTGTTTGACACAGAGAAGCAAACACATGCCTTTCAAGATTTAGGGGTCTGCCTCATGCTCTCTTGCTTTTGCTCTCTCTCTCTCTCTCTCTCTCTCTCTCTCTCTCTCTCTCTCTCTCTCTCTCTCTCTCTCTCGGTTCAAAAGCAGTACTTCTTTTACCCAAGCAGTTGGGTAAAAGAAGTATCTTTTACCCAAATCAAGGACATTGATTGTAAACATCCGTCCGTCGGTACAGGGCGATCAGACTGCCAACGCGTATACAACCACACACCTCAGAAACACGGTTTATTTGCGCACCATTGCGACGCCTCCAGGATGACTGCACTTCGCCCCGTGACGTGTAGCAACGACGACAGAGGCATGGAGTGACTCGGGACCCGACCCCCTGACCCCGTGACCCCCTGACCCCCTGACCCCTCTCCTCCCTAGGCTGCCCCTCTACCTGCTCTTCCTCTCCATCAGCCTGCTCTTCCTCCTGGTCAACCTGGCCTGCGCTCTGCTGGTCAGGATGACGGCGGCCGACCCACGGGTCGTGGTGCTGGTGCGGGTCACCATCAACGACACGCTCTTCGTCCTGTGCGCCGTGTCCCTCGCCGCGTGCCTCTACAAGATCGCCAAGATGTCCCTGGCCAACGTCTACCTGGAGTCGAAGGTGAGGAGCTTAAGGGGGGTGAAACGCTGCGCAGGGCTGGATGTTGGCGGTGATTGAGGAACGAACGGTTCCTCGAGATTATACTTTTTCTTTGGTTCGAGAATAGATTCAGTTGTTGTTGTTGTTGTGGTTGTTGTTGTGTTGTAACATGGTGGTGCTCCTTAGAATGACACACGCAGTGTTTGCTTTGCACAATGGCTTTCCGTTGTCAACAGCAAACATGTGTAACTGTATCATTTGGCGTATTGACAGTATGGAGATGAAGAATTTAGTCATTCAAATTTGCCCCATGTATAACTATTTTATTACTATTTTTTACTAAAATGTAACTAACTAGTGTTATTTTAAAGTAGCTTGTGATGTTACGTAGAGAATATTGAAATCAAACTTTCGGGGAGTTTCATAAGAGTAAAGAGAAAAGCTACTATAGACAGACACCTTTTCAACCAATCAATGTGTGTTTGAAAACTGATCCATGTGTCTGCATGTGGGTGTGTCTGTTCAGGGGACCTCCGTGTGCCAGGGGACAGCGATAGGCGCTACGGTCATCCTGCTGTACGCCTCCAGGGCCTGCTACAACCTGGTGGTGCTGGCTCTGTCCAGCAACACCATCAACTCCTTCGACTACGACTGGTACAACGTCTCGGACCAGGTACGGCCTGCTTCCGAACACGATAAGCGAGTGCTTAAAGGTTGTATCAGCGATGTTGGGTGACGTCACCTCTGTTGGTGTTTGAAGCGAGATCCCAAACAAACGGGGCCAGCTCGCCCCTAACTTCCGTGTTTCGTTCATCCATTAAAAACTATCAAGAACGCAGCGTTATACCCCACAACACCCACCACTCCTCAGTGATTGGTTGGAATACTATTTATTTTGGTTTTGAGTGGTTGGTAGTACCATTTGTTTTTGTGTATGATCTTGGAGCAAAGGCTGCTTACAGAGATGTTTTTTTTGACGGCCTGCTTATGGGTCGGGCAGCTAGTATATCGTGAGGAAAGATCAGAGGAATGTGATCATTTATGTTTCGGCCTAGTGCAGGACAATGGTGGAATAAAAGAGAACTGAAATTGAAAACAACAAGAGGAAAAGGCCAGGCTGATTTCTGTTCCGGATGGATAAGGTCAACCACTGAGTCAGCACAAGAAGATGTGTACTTTTTTTAATATATATATGGACTGACTCCATTGGCCACTCCGAGCATTTTACAACATCGCACGCACACATTCATTCACCGACGGCGGTGTCGACCACGCAAGGCGACAGCACCCTTGTCGGGAGCAGTCAGAGTGAGGCGTCTTGCTCAGGTACACCCCGACACTCCACTAGGAGGAGCCGGGGATTCGAACTAGCAACCTTCCGGTTACCAGCCGCCAACCCGCTCTACCTCCTGAGCCACATGCCTGGGGGGAGTGGGGGTGGTGGGGACTGGAGGGTGTGGACGTCTGCTCGTATCATAACATCAAAGCCCATGTTTGATTAAAGGGGACATGTTATACCACCAGGTGTGAGTTTGATAAGCTCTTACAAACCGTCCTAGATGTATGAAGGATAGCTAAACAATGTTTGCTACAGTCCACGGGTAAGGCTGGTAGACTGATCTATCCAGCACACATCTAGGTGGACACGCCCACCTGTGATATCAGAAGCTGCGCATTTTCAAAAACGGCTTGTTTTGAAAATAAACCAATAGGTTTATGCCCAATCCAATTTCGACCCCTTACCCCTTCCCCTTACCCCTCCCCCTTGTTTTGAAGGGGTAAGGGGAAGGGGTAAGGCCCAATCCCATTTCTACCCCTTACCCCTTTCAAAACAAGGGGGAGGGGTAAGGGGAAGGGGTAAGGGTAGAAATGGGATTGGGCCTTAATATGTCCCCTTTAAAGAAGCATTGGTATATGAGTGTGTTTGCTTCATCGTCAGCCGGAGGTGGATTCATTGAGCCGTCCTCTGCTGGGTGTTTGTGTTCAGGCAGATCTGCGGCTCACCCTGGGCGATGCCGGCTACGTTGTGTTCGGCGTGGTCCTGTTTGTGTGGGAGCTGCTGCCCACCTCTCTGCTGGTCTACTTCTTCAGGGTGCGACGCCCCTCCCAGGACAGGGTAGGGATCCCCTCGTCTCTGTCCCACTGCTGAGCTTAATTGGTTCTAATACTAAAGATCCTCCATTTTCTGTGATCTTGAAAATTTAGCCATTGATAATGGCGGTCACTAGAATACCATAAGAATGTATCTTGCACTTAATGTATGCACTTATTGTCTGTTGTACGTCCTGGCACTTAGAAATAGTACTTAGCATCGTGTAGCGTCTTTTCCTAGCTGAATATCTTTACTGTACCGACAGCGATATATAGTTGTTTCTCTTTCTTCTGACAAATGTAGTTATTGTAGGTCGCTTTCATTAAAAAATCTGCTAAATGCACTAAGTGTAAATGTATTCGTATTGCAGTAATCTATTTACAATAAGAGCATCCTTAAAAACAACATTCATAATTATATAGACTAATTTAATTGAAAGGTCGTTAGGACGCTGATTGACCAATGAGAGTGTGGTGTAATTAACTCAATCGGCGGTCTGTGATTGGCTGCAGAGCGGCCCGGGTCTCTCTGGCCATGGGTTCTCATCAAGAGCGTACTTCTTCGATAACCCCCGGCGCTACGACAGCGATGACGACCTGGCCTGGAGCATCATCCCCCAGAACATCAGACCCAGGTAGCAAGACCACTGATAGTCAAAACTCCTCGACTACTGGACTAGCTTCTTAGCTCTTGTCATTTTTGTAAATATCATTTTTATTGTGGATTGCCAAACTTGAAAAAAATTATAAAAAATTATATGCATATATAATATATTTTTTGTCAACTATAAAGCGTAGGCTATAGCAAGTTGGATTGAATCTAGTAAGTAGTAGAAATCTGATTAAACTATATATCGGAGGAAGTCACATCATGTCACGACTGGCAGACAGACGTATTCCCTGAAGGATGACAATTAAAGTGTTTGTCTCGCTGTGCCGCAGTGTGACCGCTGATAGCTGCGACTGGGGCAGCCAGAGCAGCAGCATCACTGCCTACATCGGGGGGGAGGAGCCTCTGTTCCAGGCCCCGCCCCCAGAGGAGCTGAACCCGTACTGATGGACAGCTGACCTGACCTATCAGGCACCCACTGTTTTTGCACATGACTCAGAGACAAACAGAGGCACATATCAGGGACGTCACCCTGGACTTTATACATTTGGGATTCTTTTTTTTGATGGCCCTATTTTTTTGGGTCTGCAAACAAGAGTTAACAGAGTTTTTTATACAGATATATTCGAGTCCTTAATTGGGACATTAACTTGCACAATATGGTAAAAGAAGTATAGCTATTCTGACTCATTAGTTAGTACATAGTTGATGCCAAATATCTAATATATTTCTGTGTTTTGGTTAGTCCGATGTGTTCCATTATAAAATGTATTTACATTGATACATAGACTGTGATTAGTTTATATAATAGATTTGTTGAATTCATAATAAAGGGAGTTTTATTCTGTGTACATTTGTTAACGCTATAAAAGAATAAGGACAAATATTGGACTTCTTACAATTCATGGAATTTTCTTATTATAGTATTCACGGTGCCCACCATGAGTTGGAGTATATATCAGAAAGACAAGCTGTATGGTGTTTGATAGAAGATTACTTGTCATGCAGTTTATAAAGCATTGACAAGCATATTAATTTGTAACCAAGGCTTCACTGCCATGGAATTGGCTGCTAGGTTTAATTACGTTGAATCAAACCGTCCTTAAATAACCATAAAGGAATTTGTAGAGCAGGACAGCAAAGTTATTTTCCACATGATGAGTCACATTAAAGTGTAAAACAGAAACTACCATCACACTTAAATAACAAAATGCATCCAGCCCGGAAATTAATTTGAAATAAGGCGTACTACCCAGTCAGTGGCAGTTTACAGCCATCTATTCATACTACTATCACTTCAAGAGGGTTACGGAAGTATTTTCATCTATTGAATTCAGTCAAATATTTAAAATAGCCTATTATAATGGATGTAGAACTATCCAAATGCATCTGTTAATTGCATACGCTCTAGCATAGCTGGTAAGACGAGGATGAACATGATTTTTCCTACAAATTAGTTAAGAAATTAATGTGCTTGACCTTCAATAACAACTTATACATTTAAATTGGTAGAATATCTAACCCTATGGATATTCCAATTACTTTATGTCGATAAGCCATTTTAGAAATCGTGATTAACCAAGTCCCTACTCCGTGGTGTCCAGCAGGTGGCAGCATGCAGCAGTCAATTATACCTCAGCGCCTTCAGACCTGACTGGAATTCTTGAGCGATCAGTCAGATTCATGTTTTCTTTAAACGTCTTGCAAGCTTGCATGACTTGACATGAAAAATAAATAAAAATACATTGACAAAGGGCGGCACAAGAAATGATTTTCACGCCATCATTAACGCAAAACAAAGGCAAACATTCAACAGTCAGAAAAAGGTGTTTCTTTTTAATTGCGTTCACCACTCGAGCTATTGAAAAACTCAAGTACAATCAAACCACAGCTTATGACAGCTCATTCCATGTGAAAAGCATCAATAAACAATCTTATGCAGAACACTGTACCTTGAAGGAATCAACTGCAAGAACCACAATGTGGAGAGCATAAAAAGCAGAATTGTCCACCTGGGCCCGACTTCTGTGCTCAGCTCTAACATAAAAGCCTGGCGACACCAAAAAAGGTGAGACATGGATGAGGAGGAGGGGGGGGGGGAAACAAACAAACGGGCGACTGTTCCTCTCGGTAAAATGTCTTGACAATCAAAGCCATCGGAGTTTTCCGAGTTCCCCCGGGGGTGAAATGAAAGAAACCGCGATTGTATTTAGCGTTGCTTTTTTTTTTTCAAACCGCCGCTTACATTGATGGTCGGCGTTCGCTCCGGCGATGTCGGCGCTCCGTATTGATTCACACCAGCCGTTGCACGTACAAGCGCAGACACACAAAAATACACAATCTCGCTCTCTCTCTCGCTCGCTATAGGCCACTTCTGAGGACAGAGCACTTGATTGAGGGTTCTTGCAGGGAGGGGGGGGGGGGGGGGGTCTGCGAGGCAGACACTAGCTGGGGTCCGAGGGTTTGTTGAGTTCCACCTTCACTCCTTTCTCCCCGGCACCTGGACAACAAACACGACACGTGGGAGGGAAGACAAGTCTCGTCATGAGAAGATACTATATTTAACACAGATGTTTGAACAATGAAAGGAGCTCGTGCAACGACCCAAAAAAACGACACTCACAACCACAAAAAAACAATTCATTGTCAAACAGATGTTTTGTTTTTACCCGTTAAGTACTTCTCTTTAGCCTTGGCCCGCTCGTCCGCGTCGAAATACCAGACCGTGATGGCATACCTGCGGGGTGAACATTCATTAGCAAGAGAAGTGCATCATGGGAAAAAAAAAAAAAAACGGACCCCCCGCTGACCCCTGACCCCAGCACCCCCGCCGGTGCTGACCTGGTGGAGTGCGCCGGCTGCACTTCGTGGGGGTTCCGCCGGTCCGACCAGAACAGCAGCAGCCGGTCGAACTTGGGCTCGATGTCCGCGAACTGGGTCTTGCCCTCGGGGAAGATCCGGAGCAGGCCTCCCTGTTCCTTGAAGGCCAGAACCAATGTCAGACGACGAGGACGACGACCACAAACAACAAAACAATGGTCACACCGAGCCCTAAACATGGTGTGATAGTGACGACGGGCGGAGGAGGAGGAGGAGGAGGAGCAGGAGCAGGGCTGGCCCCGGGGGGGCCCGGGGGAGTGGAACAGAGGACGGGAAGCAGTAGGGAAGGGGAAGGACTTCCTGCGGAGGGATCGGGGAAGAATGAGCCACAGGAAAACGTGTGCCGGAGGGATAAAGGGTGTAAAGGAGAGCGGTGAGATTGGGGTGAGCCTGGCGGATTCCAGCTCGCACGGTCTGATACGGACCCCCCCCCCCCCCCCCCGTCTCTCTCTTCACACGCACAGCGGCGTGAGCCTGAGACGGGCCCCGCCCCCCTGGTACCGGCTCGCGGCGTCACCAACATTAACAGGACGCGAGGACCATTCCTCACCACAGACAGGGCCATTGATACCATAACAAAGCACGGCAGGGTCGAAGGGAGATAGGCGGTTCATGTTTTGCCTTCGAGTGCCAGAGAAAATACGCGAGCACAGACACGGCTGTACATTTTCGTTTTGTGTGGGTGGAACAGCGTTTTTAAGCGAACATACAGTAGCATCGTTGGTGGGTTTTAACGCGTCGAGAGGCAGGCGTTTGTTGATTGACCTGCTGGTAACCTCTTCAGAGCGTTAAACCTGGACGGCCCTTAAGAGCTCCCTGACAGCTGGCAAACAAGGACCTGACCTTCGTCGCGATCCCTTAGGGCTTAGTTATGGTTGCATGTTGACGCAAAGGAAGGGGTTTTGACGGACCCGTTTCGTCCTTGTGGACCCTCCTTGTGTCCACCCGCAAGGGCTTGACGCGCGCCTCCCAAAAAATGTTAACCTTGCGTCGAGGAGACAGCAAGGTCTTGGTTGAAGTGACTGTGTTGTCATTGCGTTGCGTCGACTTTCAATCTTAACCAAGCCTTTAGGCCGAGTCCCTTATCATAGCTGTGAATGCCCCCCCGGAAATGGTTTCTACGTGGATGAAGGGTGAGATCGCAGTAGAGAGCGGAGGTGATTGGCAGATTGCAGAGCTCAAACAGTTGGACAAACTGAACTCGAACACTCCACAGACACTTTTTTCTCTGACTGACACCTTGGTATCCAGGCAACGTTGTTTTAGATAACAGCTGGCCCGTTGTTTTGTTAGGGTGTGGCTTATCTTAGACTTGAAGAATTTATAGGCAGGGTTTAGGAAAACTACTGCCCCTTTATAAATCAAATAAAATGACAATCAGAAGTATTAAAATTCCATGACAAAATGATTGATACAAATACAGAAAAGCCCTAAATATTATTAACATGCAAATCAGCATTTTATATCCATATACAATACAATTTATTGAAGCATATCATCAGGATTAAGGAGTAGTAAGGAGCTGTATTAAGATTTAAGAGCGATTCCTTCAAGATAAGTTTGAAGAAATAACATAGCGATCAGTGAGTGAAACGCGCTGAGACAATCTCGGCTCCGCAGAATGAGAGCATTTCGATTTGCATCACAGCCAATCTCTTCCTTGTGTGATTCAGGGAATCCATCTCGCCTGTCAATCACAGGTGTGTGAAATGCAACACTTTACAATAGCCTGGAAACGTGGGGAGGGAAGGAGGGAGGGAGGGAGGGAGGGAGGGAGAGAGGGAGAGAGGGAGGGAGGGAGGGAGAGAGAGGGGTAGGGAACAGACTGGAAGGAGATGTTTTGGTTGTCATGTTTCAAAATACGGCTCTTCCCAACTCTTGTTACTGACCTATTCACCTTTATATATATATTCCGGAGAATTCTAAAGTGACTCGTTCATAAATTTAAGGGTGAATGTTTAATCATTTAAATGTTAAGCAGCCAACAGCCTTTCAGAATATTTAAAATCCTATATAATAGGGATGTTAATGATTAAATCTTTAATGGATTAATTGCCGTGAATAATTTAACTTAATGTTTTAACTGACAGTGTAGGCTCAATGTACCATTTTTTACTAAATGGGTTTTGTTTTGTTTGATCTGCCTTGTTAGTAATTTCTCATTTCTCATTCGACAGTTTTGTTTGGCAACTCCATTGGTTGAATAAGACCGACAAGAACAGCCATCGCAAGAGGACCTTTATTGTTTTATTACTCTGTTTGTTTAAGTTGTTTAACGATTCACTTGACTAATGTGGCACTGGAACTGTTTAAACAGAGCGTAAACTGAGAAAAAGACGTGCGTCATGCCTCTTATTAATTATTAATGATTAATCAATTATTGACCGTTAACGCGTCCAGCTCTTGGATAAGAAAAATGGATGAAATGTGCAAACGTATAAATAGACTTATCTCCAGTCGCCGAAATATGGACGCATATTTACCGGGAAATGTATGCTACAAATGTGTTTTCTTCTCACACACACACACACACACACACACACACACACACACACACACACACACACACACACACACACACACACACACACACACACACACACACACACACACACACACACAATGACGATGCATTGATTTTGTTTCACATAGATGGTTTCTAAGCTTTGACCAACGACAAGACTGAACAATGGACTTGCTGTACAGCAGCGAGTATAGTATGATACCCAGGGTAACAACTCAGGGCGAGGCTATAGATGAATCCCCAGTGGCCGAGCCAGCACAGAAACTCCCATGGCATTGTGAAGCACGTTGGGCAAGCGGCCAACGGTGAATAGGACCTTGCATTCATGCATCTTCTCTCCCTGCCGCGGAATTCCCCGACACGCTAGCCAGCGACCAGCCATCCTCTGTTGGGGCAGAGCTCTATACCGCTATACATCCCCACCAGACCTCCCTGTAATTTAATAATCTCCTAAACAGGTTTGGAGGTAGGAGGCTGGCGTTATGAAGCACTGCCATGCCTCCGCACCTAGGCACGGGTCTCTCCCAACCGCGCCCCACGCTTAACGAACAAATTTGGCCGTGCTACTGCCAGATGTTTGTTCGAGAGTCATCACTCACTGGTCCCACCCTTTGTAGCGAGACGGTGATCTGTACGAACCTCTACCGTCCAGGGAGATGCAGCAACCCGATTGCGAAGTGGCACATGAATAAAGATAGAATTTGGGGTTTTAAGCTTTGCCTATATCAGAGTGCGATTGTGAAAATTGAGATGTGCAGTCATATAATTGGAGCCCCACTTTATTAATTGCAAACAACAGCAGAACAACTCATGCATTACCAGCTGTCTGACTGAATACAAGCTCACAGCCAGGCTAAGACCAGGTCACAGTCAGGTTACAGTCATGACCTGGGTATAGCCAGGTTATGACTGGGTCACAGCCAGGTTATACACGAGTAAACCCAGGTAATGACTGGGTTACAGTCAGATTATACACGAGTAAACCCAGGTAATGACTGGGTTACAGTCAGATTATACACGAGTAAACCCAGGTTATGACTGGGTTACAGTCAGATTATACACAAGTAAACCCAGGTAATGACTGGGTTACAGTCAGATTATACACGAGTAAATCCAGGTTATGACTGGGTTACGGTCAGGTTATACCCGGGTTACAGTCAGTCAGGTAATGACGTGGTTACAGCCAAGTTATGGTGTGGTTGGTGGCTGTTTCCTGGAGGTACTGGAGGGTGAACAGTACTGTAACGTACAGTAATGAGTCGCTGCAGGGGGTAGGAACTCTGTCCTTAACTACTATAACGGGATTAAGGAAAAGGAGCAATTGTTCCCGGAGCATGCCGGGTCTGAAACACAGCAGGGAGGTTAACCCAAATACGAGAAGATTTGGGAGGAGAGACCGCAAGGAGAATACGGGAAGACCGCAACGAAAACATTGTCTTGCGCTTGACTTTTCTCATATAACGCATCAGAAAAAGATAATAAATATTGATTTAATAAATTCTTCCAAGTCAAACCAAACCTAAACCGTTGACCATATATTCTTGGTGAAAACGTAAATTAGCTTAACAAAAAAACCACATAAGGACGTTTGCCTTTTCTTCGTTGGACGGGCTCATTCACCTACCTTGACATCCCAATCTTTGTTAAGGTAATATATGCATGTGACGCAGCGTCCGTCACCATTCGGGTTGTCCACATGCCGCACATATCCAGTCCCGTTGCCCGGGTAACACGCCACCATCGCCTGAAGAGGAGAGAGGAAACGACAACCAGGGCACCGTTTAATGAACGGCCACGCGCTTCACAAACAACCGTTTACAAAACCCACCGGACTTCAACCACCGAACCGCAGGACGACGAGCACTTAGAATTAGGATTCACTGAGGGATCGGGTTGGCCTAAAGTGGTAGCGCAGCAGTGCGTGATAATACAATGCACGGGGGAGGTTGTGCACGGCATGCATCTGAACTCGGTTGGTGGCTGCTCGTTGTGCTTGCTGTGCCCCGGACACACACGGGGAGCTAGGGTCCGAGTCCACACCTGTGTGCACTGTGGGATAGGAAGCTGTTGGCGTGCAGGCAAGCCTTACGGAAACCACGCCGGCAGAACGCTCCAAACCTTCGAGACCAGTGCCAAACCCCCCCCCCCCCCCTCCTCCTCCTCCTCTTCCTGCTCCAATAAGACGGGCACTACCGGTGAGGACATTCTGTGGTTTAGAAACAGCGTCGTTGTGTAAACACTGGCCTCCAGACGACTTAAAAGATGTGGGTTTTTGTGCAGTTTTGCAATATCCTTCCTCCCTCCATCTTATTCATACCGCAATATCTGTCTCTGGATGAAAGGCATTTTTTTGCACAGAAATATCACATCTTGGCCCCCCCCCCTCCCCCCCCTCTAGTGTCTGTCGGGCTTCACGCTGAAAATGAATTGGGAGGAGATAAGTTTGGACAGAGACTGTTGAACGTGCAGAAACCAAGGAGGACGACTGGGGGCAGGGCTGCTCTCCCAGCCCCCATGAGCAGTGTCTGCAGCGAGATCTCTCCGGAACAAAGAGTGGGAGTCCCCGGGCTCGGGCAGGCAAGAATGTAACCGACACCATAGCAACATTATTAAAAACACTCCCCTCTTCTCTAAATCACCGTCGGGAGACACACGCCCCGCGATCCTGTAGCCAGCATACGTGCGCCTCGAAGAAATACTGTTGCAAAAGAATATATACAGAACAAAAGCGCAGCCGGATCTGCGCTTACCACCGCGACGGACGGACGGACGGACGGGGGGCGTCAGTGTTTATGTTTTGATTCGTATGGAGGTCGCCCTATCTGAAATGTTGACCTTCTCTCGAGTGCCGTTCCATTGTTTGATTTTTATTCAGAGGCAGATGCATGGCTTGTTGAGCAAAACCAAGGACGTGCGCTAAAGGACGGCGCACCGCACGCGACACACACACACACACACACACACACACACACACACACACACCTCTTCCCCGTCCTCCTGACGCATTTCGCCGGAGCCACTTGCGTCAGTCCCCCCCCCCCCCCCCCGTCACCGTAGCGTCTCCTCCGTGAGGAGGGTGGGCGCAGGGGGGTGTGCGTGCTCCGTCGGCTGCCCACATCAGACACCAGAACTGGGGGGGCGGGGGGGCGGGGTCTTCGCTCCAGTGCTCATGGCTGACAGACCTCCCCCCCTCACCCTTTTCGGGTGAACACTTCGACAGACCCTCACAAAAGGCTGGGTGCGTAAAGAGCTCTGCGGGGATGGGCGGTGGGGAGGTGGTGCTGCTGGTAGAGGTGGTGGTGGTGGTGGTGGTGGTGGAGGTGGTGGTGGTGGAGGTGGTGGAGGGAGACCTAAGAGTGGGTGGGCATGCCACACGCTAACAGACAAAGGACTTCCTAACTGTCAGAGTCGTTAGTCTCGGGTGCCTACGGGTGTGTGTGTGTGTGTGTGTGTGTGTGTGTGTGTGTGTGTGTGTGTCTGTGTGTGTGCGCGCGTGTGTGTGTGTGTGCATTTGGCGTACGTGCCGAAGTGTGTAAAGAAAGAGAAAAAAAAAAAAAAAGAAGCAAGCAACACACGAGTTGGAGGGAGCGAGACGGAGCGACAGAAAGAGAAACAGAGCGAGAGGGGGAGAGGGTGAGAGAGGGGAGGGGGCGGCTCTCCAGAAGAGAAGAGTTTGAACTGCTGTAAACTTTGACTCTTGGCCTCGCGCCAGAGGGAGCAGTGTTTTAATGGTCCTGCTACGTGCAGAGCGTGTGGAAGATTGCTGATGCTGGGTACAGCGAGGGGATCTCTCTTACACACACACACAGCCCTCAATCACACATACACACGGTCCTTAACCCCCCCCCCCCCCCACACACACACACACACACTGTCCTCAACCCCCCACACACACACACACAACCGACACAAACACACACGCAGTCGACACAACACACACAGTCGACACAACACACACACACACAGTCGACAACACACACACACACACACACACACACACACACACACACACACACACGCACGCACGCTTGCAGCCCTTTGCAGCACGCGAGCATGTGTGCGTTACAGGGAGAATAATCCAAAAGGTGTGGGGGGGCTTCAGCCTTTGGCACTGGCCCAGGAGATCAAACATCTTCTCTGCTGGTCAGACGCCCCCGCCCTCTCTCCCCGGCCCCGCCCTCCCCACCCCACCTCCTTCCCCTCTCGAGGACCAGCAGTGCTAGGCTAGAGTAGCTTGTCGTGCTGGCTAGGACCACCTGACCCCACACAGAGCCACGAGCTCAGCGGGGAGACTCTGGCCTTTCATAAGTACACATAATGTGCAGAAAGCTATAAAGATTAGTCTGATCAAAGCAACGCGCCCCCACCCTAATCCCCGCGCCACCCTGAACGCCACACGGCAAAACCTTTTTAAAAACGACGCATTAACGCGGCGCATGGGGGAATAAAGCGACAACCGCAATAATAAATATGCCTCTAACCAAACCAAACTCTCCGTCAAGGAATAAGGGTGAAAAGCATAGGCCTATACAAAACCACACATGCTATTTATAGAGTGCAACATCCTGTCCAGCCAACACCTACTCCGCCGTCTGCGTCCGTTCCTTAAGGAATCGTCTTGAACTCCTCTCCACCTCCCCTGTGGTTCAGTCCTGCAGCAGCTCAGCGCTAGCTTAGACCCGGGCCTGGATCAGCCTTGTGGCTCCAACCCCTTTCCGATTTCAAACCCACATTGGGCATGACGGGACTGCTTACTGGGGCCGCAGCGGCACCAAATGATGAATGAATGTGCGTGGTCACATTCAAGTGCATTCAAACGGAACCCGGCGTACACGTTGCATTCCAGCGTGCTTCACGTTTGAGAGTCGCGGCGGGGCCGCCCTTTGATTCCGATTCAACGTAACTCCCTCTGTGTAAGCCCTCGCCCCATGATGGCTGAGTCGCTCAACTAGTTTCCCTCCCATAGTACTGAACCTGCAGCACCTGCCGACACATGCAGAGAGAGAGAGATTCGGCAGCCCACCACTCACCACCGTCACTAGACGCCCGGGGGCTTACAACGGATCCCTTCCGGTAAAAAGGATTTCGGGAACTCATTCTCTCTCTGCTGGAGGTGTTCCTTGTTCGCCACCTTCACCCCTGACCTCCCTCTGTGTTCCTGTTCCTGCCGCCCGCTCTTCCGCGTTCCTCCGGAGCCCTCATTAGGGGGCTGACCCGGCTCGCCATGCTGCCTGTTTACATTCCACCCAGCGCACGGGCGAGAGAGAGAGAGAGAGAGAGAGAGACAGAGAGAGAGACAGAGAGAGACAGAGAGAGACAGAGAGAGACAGAGAGAGACAGAGAGACAGAGAGAGAGAGAGAGAGACAGAGAGAGACAGAGAGAGACAGAGAGAGACAGAGAGAGACAGAGAGAGACAGAGAGAGACAGAGAGACAGAGAGAGAGAGAGACAGAGAGACAGAGAGACAGAGAGAGAGAGAGAGAGAGAGAGAGAGAGAGAGAGAGAGAGAGAGAGAGAGAGAGAGAGAGAGAGAGAGAGAGAGAGAGAGAGAGAGAGAGAGAGACAGAGAGACAGAGAGACAGAGAGAGAGAGAGAAAAAGAGGCTGATACAGAGAGAGCAGCAGGTACAAAGAGAGGCAGAGAGAGAGAGAGAGACGAACAGAGGCTGATACAGAGAGAGCAGCAGGTACAAAGAGGGGCAGAGAGAGACAGACAGACAGAGACTGATACAGAAAGAGACAGACATACAACAGAAGCAGCGACAGAAACAGATACAAAGAGAGCGAGAGTGTGACAGAGAGCGAGAGACAGAGGGGTAGGGAGAGGCCGATACAGAGAGACACGGACCCTAACCTGCAGGGTTCCATGCATATAAGACCCCTATCACACACTGTTATTAGATATTATAAGACCAGGTGTAGAAGTAGGCTAGAAGTTACCGCCCAGCCGACAATAACAGCCTACCAACATGCTGCATGCCTACCTAGTCTGTTTATGTTGACGCATTAACCTCCCTCTCTCCCTCCCTCTTTCTCTGCAAAAGGCCCAACATTGTCCCCTAGCATAGACAGTCAAATTTAATGGAAAATAATATAATCCTCCACTTTGAGAGGAGTGGCATGCACAGCAAGCTGCAGCAGCAGAAGGGGAAATAGGATTTCAAGAGCTCACTCCGGCCTCTTGAAGCTATATCCGTCTGCACCGCGCTTGAGGACGTCATCGTTTTGCAATGCTTTCGGATATCCTTACAACTGGGGAACACCGAGCACAGGATCGGCTCCCACAAACAACCCTCGGAAAGGACAGGTGGGTATACGCTTAGTCCAGTCACGCATCTCAGATATCACCCACACGGAATAGACCCAGCAGTCGCCTAGGCGTAGGAGGCGTTCCATTATTAAGATCGGGATTAAGATACACTCAAACACACAAATCAAGGGGTTCAGCAGCTTGGGGCGACTGGCTTCCAACAATGGCTAATATTGAAAAAGACAATAGCGAGGTGTGTGTTTTTTGTGGAGCGTCTTGTATTCAAAGAGTGCTGCTGTTTCTTGGTTGTGATTATTCAGCACAAATAGAGAACATGTAAACTGAAAAACACCCCCACTAAAAACAACCATTTCCTCCTGTGTGCACCCAGAAGCTTGTTCAGCACGTAACGCGGACCTCGTCTAAACCCTCAAATACAATTTAGTCCTCAGTCTCATATTAACCCAAAGTGGTGTGTGTGAGTATCTCTCTAAGTGACCTTTACGCTGGTGAGTTCATTTGATTCCTGGTGAACCAGCCTACTGAAGATACTGGATTGGATACTGGATGCCAATGCCAATATTAGGTAGTAAAAAATTACCGATATCGGCGAAATTGAAAATATTGATATATGGGCCATTATTCAATATACATATCGTGGTAACCATGGGGGAGAAGATCCTCTTTGGTATTTTGGAGGCTCAACCAGAGTAGTCCAGGCCCACGATTACCCCCCACCGCCCCCACCACAAAGACCTCATCTGGTACCTGACATCATGATTCTCTCGCTGTGGGGCTATAGGCTTCCGTATCGTAGGGGGGGTGGGGGAAAGGGGGCATCGGCACGGGGACAGGGGGACAAACGCTACGAGGGGGGTCCAGCTCGTCCAACGGAAAGCCGCTTATCTAAACAGTACAGCAGAAGCGGTTGGATGTAGGAGGCCTCTCTTGGTGTGTGTGTGTGTGTGTGTGTGTGTGTGTGTGTGTGTGTGTGTGTGTGTGTGTGTGTGTGTGTGTGTGTGTGTGTGTTCTATACCATCAGAGTGACCGAGCTGCGGTGCAGAGAGGAAATCCCTGTTTAAAACCAACGACCTAGTTGTTTTTCATTTTACTTTAAACGGCAGAACAATGAAGGCACATATACACAGAGGGCCATCCCGGCGGAAAAACGCAGGCTGACGCGCGGAAAACGCATGCATTTTCCTCGTCGATATTTGTGCGTGCGGTTCGAAGGGTTCACACTAATGCACGTCTCACCTTGATGAATTAAATATAAAGGAAACATAGAATACGTTGAGCTAGATGAGCTTCCTTGACGAGCCTTGTTTAAAATAGCTTCACATAGAGATCCACTTATATAAAGAGGACTGCTGCTTTCGCTCTTCGACTAGGTCAAGGAGTCACATGGGGTAAGCAAGCATATCTCAATAGAGGAAAGAGTCAAGTCAACATTCTTCTGGCCTCAGTCAGGAGTTTTTCTATTCATTCACACACACACACACAATGTCGTGCGATGAACCACCCATTAAAGTCAGTAAAGACTTCCATGGAGGCGTGGGATCAATATGAAAGTAGAGCTGTTGGGTTAGAGCGCTCCCTGCCAGTGACAGAAGTTTCTGCCCGCTGACGAACGTCCTTCAGGTACACGCGTGGGACAGAACGAATGAATGCCCTTTCCGGTCATAAGGACAACAATGGCGTTCCGAAGGAGAGACCGTTGATTGACGAACAGAGGGGAATCTCGACCGGTTAACCAGTCGGCCATCGGTTGACAGGTAATAAACTCAGACATAATCAAACTGTCGTCGTTTGACACCTGTACGTCTGAAATCCCCTCCTCCGCCCTACAGTCAGTATGTATCGATGAGGCTGTTCCATCTATCTAGCTGCCTCCTTTCCAAACAGGATACTTCTACTAGGGATGTGAAAAACTCACATTTTTTCATGGTTGAATAATCAGTGGGTGGTATGAGCGAATAATCAATTACTCGATGTGTGCCGACATTCACAAAGGCAGCTATGGATCATCGGCAAGAAATCACTTAATGTCTTAAACACAAAAACAACAACTACCTGCTAAGTAGTTCCAGTCAAATAGTCTGCTGTGAAAAATGCATTAAACTGTAATCAGAATACGCGGTTATATACTATAGACAATATAGCATCTGTGGTAAAAAGGCTGGGACAAATTTCAAATTATAAATATGTACACTTTATGTTCAAAGCATAGACCGTCGCGAATCCCATTGAAACGAATGGCGCAGTGATTCAGTCTTCAAAACAAGAGCTGGTAAATTGTGAAAAATGAATTAAACTGTAATCAGACAACTCAGTTATATGCTATAGACCCTAGAGCATCTGTTGTATAAAGGCTGGGACGAATATTGAATTATAACTATGTACAATAATAATAATAAATGACATTTATATAGCGCTTAATATGGTACTCAAAGAAGCTTTACATATTGCCCTATCTAAACTATGTAACAGACATATATTAAGACAGACTAGGATTAAAAAAAAAAACAGGTTAAACATGAAGAATAAGGTGGGCGTTAGGTGGGGGAGGCTTGTCTAAAAAGGTATGATGTGCAATGCATAACGTTAGCTCTCTGGCTCATAGCTGAGCGGACTAGAATACCTCCCGTTGCCAAGTCGTAGCTAAGGTCCGTCCTATTTACTGGAGGAGAACAACTTTTCCGTTGCATAAGAACCCTACGGGAAGGTAATGATTGTTCCAGCCATTAGTCAAACCCTCAGTCGTTACAAGGGAAACAAAGTTATGGCTTGTGAAAAACTTTATATTTGAATGGGAAAAAAAATTGACGGTCCAAATGTTAAAAATCGATTTTGACCCTCGGGAACGAAAAATTAAATATATTCTGACCCGTCCCCAACTTCTACTCCGTTGGAGCACTCTTTCAGGAACAGTCATGGAGGTCACAGCAAAGGCTGTAAGACATAGAAACAAACGGGTAACAAATGGGTCAACTCAACTCAAGTCGAGCCGCCGACCCATCATCACAGCCTAACGTTCAGCTCAGAACGTGTGGCTAGCCCACGCTCACTTCACTTGTAGCTCGTGTGCTAACTGGTCTTCAAATCAATTCCAAGCAGTGTGACTCATAGTGCTTTTATTTGCTTATTAAAATTAGGAATAACCGAACCCCACCCATGCTGGGAATACATCATAGAACATCCCCCTGCTCAATGAAAGGTGATCCAAACTCTTGGTAAAAACAAGCCTAAACAAATAAGAAACTGCAGCACGCAAGTAGTTAAAGATGTGAGTGTAGTTAAACTAGTCAATTGCCCCCTTCGCTGCTCGTAATACACACAACAGTAGTGAAAGCTGGCAGTCGTTTACACCACATTCACAGGCCTATACTCACTGCCTTTTGAGTCGAAACCGCAGCGGAGGATACATACGAGAGCAGTGGAAACTATAACAGTATAGTGAAACGGCCCCTCCCTCCACACAGCCCAATGCTGCAGCCTAATGACTCATGCAGCAGTCCTGTCCAGCGGACAGAGAAGACCTGCGCCGAACCACACCCCCGCTGCTACTCTGCCCCGTTAATGACCTATGGCAGGAGTCACCTTCCTGGAGACAGAGCCAGGTCTGGGGACGACTGAGGTTAACAGGCCCCCCCCCCCCCCCCCGCGGAGGTGGGACTGGTTTAGCACGTCGGTAGCTTAGCCTGAGGGGAAACAGACGAGTTTGGTAGTATTTTCTCATGGCTAGCAGAGTTTGATGCAGGAGTTGTAAGGTGCCCTCATTCAAATGATCGAATATATCTAATGTAGAGACACAATTGAATGAAATAATTAATAAAGGATATAACAGTGTGAAAACAAAGTGCCTTGCTTCCGTAGAACAGCCTGGGTGCCTTTATCTGAAACCTGTGTCATTAAACACAACCCGCTGTGTAAATTCTAGCAAATCAAATTATTTCCTCTTAGATACCCAACAATGCCTTTCTGAACACTGCAGATGGGGGGGCTGGGGGGTGTGGGGGGGGGGGGGGAAGCAAACAGCCTGCTCCGACCCACAATGTTATCAAGGAAAGGCGGAAGTGGTAACAATCCCGTTGAATAACTATTGGCCCAATTTATTTTTTCCTCTATCTTTGGCCGGGCGGATTGTTTGGGAGGTGGTGTGAGTGCCTTGTGTCCCTTTGAACTATTGATACTGGCAGCTCTCCATTTGCGCAAGTCATGGTGGCGTGGCCTGGTCCCGATCCAGAGGAGCTGGCCAGGGCTTCCACGGGAGTAGGCAAGGAAGTCGAGCACAACAATGAGTTGATTAAAGTTCAGCCACAGGCGAGGAGGTACAGTAGGATCTGCTCGCGCTCAGTGAAGGATTCAATGGAGGGTTCAAGAAGGTGGACTCAGTATTACTTGTGGTTGGATTTGAAGCAGTGATGGATATGTACCTGCTGTCATAGAGATATGTAAATATGTTGTTTATTTTATTACTTTCAGCTGCCTACTCGTCATACTTTACACTGTTCCGAGCTACTTTGACACCTGATTTTCCAGGGAATAATCCGTATGATCTTTGAGTAGAAACTCCAGGTAATGAGTGTACATAATTTTTAATAGCCAGGCAAGAAGGGCAATCCAATAAAACTTTTTTTTTTTACATAAATCATCCGGTCATGCCTGGCGGGTTATATTTATGATGTAATTAACCCTGACAAATTCACTGCCTCACCCACAACCTTGTAAGGAGAGGACATCCATACAGGAGGGGAGTGTGGCTCATCCCAAGGTTATGGGGGGGCGTGTAGCAGATTATGAACTGCACGTACACACCGTAGTATTGCGCAAAGCGTCTGTTTACGCCAGGAAAAGACTGCAGCAAGAACAAGACTGCAACAACGACCCCGTCATTGAACGTAAACAGTTCTCCAAGAAGGAGTGCGTCTGTGTGTAGGAGAGGGTCGGGAAGACCTTTCTCAGGGCAAAGTCTCAGGCCTTGGGCAAAGTTTCAGGTCTTGCCCTCCCCACCCCTGCCAACTTCACAGTGAACCTCTCCATAAGGGGGACTTTCAGAGAAGACTGGTGGGCTGCAGAGCATTGCCTTCGTTTTCCTACTGTCATGAGGGTTAGAGGAAGTGGTCTTCGGCACTATGGTGGAAACCGAAAATATATTTCAACGTGTTTGACACACATTGAATGTCATGCATTAAACTAGGCCAAAGTGCATCAGGGCACAACGGCTCAGGGTCGCCCTGAACATTTGTAAACATGACGCCTCTCAACTTTGTGACATGTGTCAGGCAACAGGAAAGCTCTGTATTGACTACTAAGAAAGCACTGTCTTTGAATGCTGTAATCCTTTTTTGATGTGTCGTTTTTAAGTGTTAAACACTTGGGATATAATAGTTTGAATGGGCAGTGTTTAACTGCTCCAGATTTGGATTCATAAATAGACCCAAGAGTATATCCCTGTAAATAAAGCATCAATTAAATGCATGAATGTTACACTTTGACACAATATTGCTTTCAAAAAAACACTTTAGATGAGCTTTAGAGGAATCTGGGTGATCAGACCTGCCACCTGCACATACTTACTTTAGTCCTTCCGTTTATCGTGTAGTTTCCCAGTTTCCCGTTGCAATGTCTGACCAGATCATCCATCCTACTCATCAGAAAGCGGATCTTCTCACAGCCCTTCTCCTGTCCGTCTATCCACGTGATCTTGTCCCCTCGGATGTCCTTGGTGGAGTCGCTCTTCTGGCTGACCAGCTGGCCGTCTGTGAACCGGCCGGTCTGGTGCAGCGCCTTCACGTCCTGCAGGATGCAAACCCCGGTCTCCGCGCCGAGGAAGTTGTCCACTACGCAGATCCCGTTCTTGTTCATCAGCGGGATGATGTAGTCTGTTGCGAGCTTCTGCGGGGACGGTCTCGTCTGTCCATTGGGCTTGGCATTGTTATTGCCACCAACACCCCCACTTGATTTGTCCATGACCTCCTCCGGTCCCTCGGCGTTTGTGATGAAGCCTCTCATGCGCTCGCCGCTCGGCTCCGGTTGCTCGGCGCTCCGGTTCTTTAGTTTGGATCCCTCCGGTTCCTTGCCCTCCCGTGCAGACAGCGCCGGTTCGGGGGTCTGTTTAGGACCCTGCTGCGCTGCCGCCGCCGTGTCCGCCTCTTTGCATATCAGCTTGTGCGTCCCCCAGTGCTGCTTCTGGTGCTCCTTGCTGCAGTAGAACGAGCTGCGGCACCGACCGCACTTGAGGAGGTTTTCCATTTTCCCGCAAAGTTCGCAGTACGAGCGCTCCCGTTCCCGTTCCAGATCCAGTGCGCTTTTCTTCTTCTCCATGTTTGCGGCTCGGACGCAGTGTGTACTTCGTCTTTAAACGTGTGTACTGCGTCTTTAATTTCCAATCCTTCACATGCGCCCTGTTAACTTCGGAAACGCTCCGCCGCCTGGTGCCACGCTACCCCGACCGGAACGAAAAAACATGACCCCCACCGCACGGAATCCTAAGAAATCGATACACGAAGTTCTTCTGTACTTCGCGCATGAGCACCACACCGCATAATAAACGTCCATTAAAGCCCACTTTTCGATCAGAGCGCGATCAGTCAGGACGTTTCGGCGCGAGCCCGCCGTCCAACATGACACATGGCGCCGTTCTGCGTGCGCTAAGCTTTTTTGGGATCGACGCTCAGAGCCCCTCCTATCATGACGCGCACCGGGAAGTCCCACCCCCTCGACGTCAAATCGTGCGTAACCCACCTATCAAGTCTCCGAGGCTGCGTTCCAAATCGCATACTATTTCTGTACGCCTCAGCTACCCTTACAATATACTGTTGCACAGTAGTATGCATACTACCATAGTAAATAGTAATAAATATACTAATTTAGTATGATACTCAATAGTATGGTAGAATGGGTCTGGAACACAGAGTTAGGGTAAGGCCCTGCGTTTTATTACCCATACTACCATACTATTTAGTATGGCAGAGAAATATGTAGTAGCCTATGTCCCAATACATAGTATGGAAAATATGGTCTGCCACAAATACCAGTATGTTGTACTATATCTAATCCCGAACCGCAGTATGCAAGTCAGCATGCTTTTTGGGCTATCCTGCCTCACAATCCTCTGCGCAACACAAGATACATAGGTGGCACTACAGGTGTGCTAATCAGTGAAAACGCCTAGTATGTTCCAATTGTATGCATACGGTGTGCCACAGTACGTACTTTGTAAGGGAAACTGTCGTACGTACTACAAGTAGCCTAAAAAGAAAAAAACATGCGATTTGGAATGCAGCCTCCATTCAATTCACAAGTCACAAAAACAATACCGATTAAAATAACTTTTTATTTCACCATTTTAGACCTCAATCTTTTTATCTACGCTTGCCCGTTTGTTTCCTTGAGGGATATTTATACTGTATAATATATACCAGATGCATTACCATAACCCATTATTATTTGTCTTTATTCCTACGAGAACATCTGTGAGGTGCCTTGTTTGACGGGCATGAAGCAGATGTGCCTGATGCGGTGCCAAGGCGCGGCTGGCGTTACGCCAACACCAATCCGGCACCAGACGCGTGCCACGTACGCATTTGGCACAAGTCCCTGGCAAAACCGTTAAAGCAGTTTGTTGATTATTGTCATGAAGCGCACTGTAGTTTGTAACGGGAGTCAGATCTTTTATTAGCAGTTATGAAAGAAAAAATAAGAAAATTAAAGTGGGTTGAGTTTTGGTTTTATAAATGCTCTTCCTTCGATACAGGACATATATTAAAGCTGAATAGTACACATAACTTGTAGGCCTACGTTTTTAAATAAATAGTTGTGACATAGTTGTCTGGCCACTTAAATCCCACAGATTTTTGGTTTGCTGAAGTAATAAACAAACATTGTTATATGAAATCAGCACGGTTCATCATATATATGTAGGCCTATACCTTATACTTATTTACTTATAGGCTACCTATATTACATATACAGTAGGCCTACACATCACACATGTTTACAGCACAATTCACATTAAAGACAACAACTAGGCAGTATATCTCCAGTTGTTACGAGAAGAAGACATTATGCAGTGTCTCTCTTGTGCCAGTTTCTCTTGTACGCCGAAGGTCACAACAGACGCACTGTTTCGGTGTCTGCGTTCCGCTCGCCCACAAGAGAGGCCGTGTAAACTACATATCCCAGGATCCCTTTCTCCAGACTACTGACGTACGTGAAAAGTGCAAAAGACCCATGAAAGACGGCTCATGTGGGTGCCTGTCGTAATCGATAACGTTTCCTTCTATGGGTGATACCATTTCGCTTATGTTCGTTTCTCATTGTTATATCTATTTTACCAACCCTATTAATAACCTGCTTTATTTTTCTGTTGATGTTTAAATTCACGGTTGACCATGGTAAACAAGCCCGAATCAGGCTTGTTTACATTGTCACGGACAGTATTCCCAGATTGGGGGTAAACCTGGCCCAATCTGGCAACACTGGTCACCGAAGCATTGAGTAGTTTTCCTTGTGGTTGGTAAAAAAAATACTAGCTTCTCGACATTATAGAAAGATTACATTGAAAAACATCCAATTCATAAGATATGAGTAAGGGAGACGGTAAGTTCTGCCTTTGAAGACAGGTATGACTTAACTTACAACAACCGTGTAGTATGATTTGAAAGTGTTGTTGGCAGCATGTGCTGCTGCCCTCCAGTCAGAGCCTCATACTAACATGAAGCCATACAACGTTAGTTAACCATGATTATTTCAGTCCATTGACGAGATTGGGTGATGTTCTAGTATCTATGAATCAGGATTTGTCAATGATTGTCTTTGACTTAGCCCAGGGATGTCTGAAGAAGTCAGGCGGACTGCAGGAACGTGATGCGAGTGCCAACGCGTCCTCCTCACCCGTCATCGCTGCCTTCAAAGGTACCTGTATCCCATGTGCTACTGATGATGGGACATTGTGATGGGCGGTTGGCTATTATCAGACACCATTTTAATTTTTTAACATTTCTCTAAAGTTTTTCAACAGGAGCTCGACACAAAACACGACAAACATGAGCGTCTGGTCAAGATCAGCCGAGATATCACCATTGAAAGCAAGAGGACGATCTTTCTCTTACACAGAGTAACCAGGTATTTCCATACCTTATTTGTATTGTGTTGAGGGTTCAGTCTCAAGAGGTTATGTGATACAATAGTTGATTGATTCGGTTTGTTCAGCATGCTCACTTGAACCAACCTTATCAATGCATGTGCTCGGTCTTTACTCATACTTAAGCTATTGCTACTAAAATATGCACCCAAACCTTTGGGTGCATATTTTAGATATCAACAATAGCATAAACAATAGCATAATTTTGTTATTGTTGATGTCTTCAATGTATAACCCAAGACTTTGTGTAACAGCGCCCATTCTTAGATTAAGTTAGGGGAATTTATGATAGGACTCAGAGGGACATATAGAGCTTTGTCATTCAACCAGAATAATAGTTTGAATAAATTGGCATGTTGATGTTAATAATTATATCACATAAATACATCACACCTCAAAACTAACCTTTTTACAAAATTGTTCTGTGGGCTTGTCTTGGTCCTGCAGTGTTACAGATGTGGAAAGCATTCTGAAGGAATCGGATGTGAAGCTGGACTTGGTCAGGCGGAAGATTGCTCAAATAGCAGAAGAGCTTAAAGGGGAGGACATATACCAGTTTCACAGAGCCTTCACCGCTGGTGAGTTGAAACATTGTCCTTTTCATCATTGTCAAGATCTTTCGATGCCTTTTTTAAATAATGTTGATGCTCATGCTTCAAAAAGCCTTGCAAGTTACTATTAAAAACGGTCTTATACAGGTCAATTGCACATTTCGTCAAACAACAATCATCTTTGTTTACTTCCTCATATCCCTTACTGACCACTGCGTTTGGCCTTTTTTATTTAATATATCAACCAAGCATGTTATTGAATAATGTCCAATTGTTTCCCAGCATCAGTTATTACCACCCTGAGTGCCCCCCTCAAAGTGCTGAAGGGAAGACATATATACAGTACTGTCACTCTAATTCCCATTTGGGATGAATAAAGTTCATGTAACCTTCCACTGATGGTGAGCAAGCTTGGAATCAAGCCTGGGTCCTCTTTCGTTCCACCAGCATTAGCGGCAACTAGTGGCATCCCCCCCTCGACTATAGGAATAGGCTGCCAATACCTAAATTCATGTGGGTGCAGGTATCCTTCACGTTGTATATTCTTTATTATTCCTCTGTGCAGCCTAAGGTCATTTACAAATGTACAAGTACTCACAGCAAATACCCTGGTCACGGCACCTGTGCGACGGATAGTCGGGAGACCTGTTAAGTCGAAGTACTTTGGTTGCTTCCACCGGAGTTAGACAGCACAGAACCCGTGCTTGGGTCCACTCTCCTTCCATCAACGTTAAATCCCATGTCTCATCCCATATGGCTCCTCCCACCGTGACGCTCACCGGGAAGCCCCGCCCCTCGACGTCAAGTCGTGCGTAACCCATCCTGCATGTCTCAGAGGCTGCGTTCCGATTTGCATACTTTTTCTATTTACTTGTAGTACGTACTACAGCTACCCTTACAAAGTATGTATTGCTGCCGCAGTATGCATACTACCATACTAAAAAGTACTAAATGTACTAATTTAGTATAATACTAAATAGTATGGTAGTATGGGTATCAGAGTTTGTTCGAGTCCCTATGGGACAATATAGAGCCGAATGTACCAGCTGATACACTATGTGTAACGCAGCATGTACTTTCTTGGTTTTTAAGTCAGATTCACATTGTATCCAAGAGCATTCTGCTAAGTCATTACATGGCAAAGTGCTAGTGTTGGTCACGTCCTATCCCATTCACAATACCCCAGATAAGATCAGATCACAATCTCCTGGCTAATGAAAAACTTCATGCTGTCCCCAGCCAGGAAGCCGGGAACTATCAGCCACGTATGAACTGTGAGGACGTGGTGGTTTCTGGTAGTTCTATTATTGTTGTATTGAAATCAGAAAAGAGAATTTATGAATGGAACATACAACTGCATCTGCACAGAACGGAAATCCATTCAACTCACGACGACCGCTGCGATTCACTGGATGTGTCACATTTAATACAGTGTTAATTCCTCACACCTACCTACCTACCTACCTAAAGCCAGTATTGTTCGATGTGTCTCGGTTCAGTGAGAGAGGGCTTATTGTAACCCTCAGTAGATGAATCTCTTTATCAAGTTTTGGCTGGTCAGGCCAAGACGCTTGGGGGCGGGGTGGGCCGAAAACACCAAAACATTAGAGGGAGTCAGGCTATTATCTACTAAGCTAGGGAAGTCATTTATAGATTGCAGCTATGAATACTCAGGCGACGTGACCACTGGCAGTTCCCACCAATTAGAGACCTCATTTTTATTTACTTGGCCGTGTTTCTTATCACATTTATTAGATTAAGAGCGGGGCCCGATACAGAGGCAATCTCTCCTAACGGCCGGTCATAATCACGGCTGGACAAGCAGTCTGCATCCCCTTCAAATGGCTGTGCACTTTGAAACGGGGCACAATAAAGGACCATGGCGTCCCTTTTAAAAGGAGCTGCCTTGCTGATAACGGCAGGCGAACGTGGGCTTTTCAGCGTAGCTGAAACACTCGCTACGTGGTTTGGAGCTTGTGTGGGTGGTTCCAAGTCACCATACAAACAAACGGCCTGCAGTTCTTGGAATATGATGGATGCAACCGAGTAGAATTTCCCTGCAAAACCTGTATGTGCCAGGCTACACATGCAGGGTGCACATTAATTTGTGTTTGCGTAATGATTGATTTGAAAGTTGTTTTATCCTTCTAACATGCATTGTTTACCTGGTGGTGAATGCATTCTGGTAACCCGGGACTGGGACTGAAATGCAGAATTATAGATTATCCATGTAGTTTTAATGGTTTCGAAAGATTCTAGAAGGTGTGTTCGCCCAACTTACAATATGGCTACTCGCATTGAACCTGACAAAACGTGACGAAAAAAGCTGTGAAGGAACCAACTTATGGGTATGTTGACAACCGTGACCTCCTCATATTTCAATAATTGCATTGTCCTCGTATTATCATATTAGTCTTGCCAGTAGATGCTCTAGGATGTCCTGTCTCCTCTTCAATGTTTTTGAACACCCCAGAGTTATTTCTCCGACAGTGGCTAGTCGGTGAGTCGACGAGGGTGTCCGTAACGGGAATAGCCTCCAGCAGTAAGTGTAGGAAAGTAAATGGGAGAGTGGGGGTTGGGGGTGCTGTCCACCTCAGATCATTGCAGATCAGATTCTCTGAAGCAGATTTGAAAGTGGTCTGATGTAGGAGCTGGAACTGAGTGCCGGGTGAGCGTGGCTTTTAGGGGGGGGGGGGGGGTGGGGTCAGAGGAGGGCGGGGGGATGAAGTGTTGAGATCTCGTGTAGGGGAGCCCCGGGGAGATAGAGGGTGCTTTGAAGTTCAGTCGCCGGCGCTTAAAGTAAACTTTGGACACAAAGTCTTCCGTCCTGCGATTATCGACTGGTTTGTTTGCACAGCGGCCCTGAAAACAAATGAGGATTCATCTCAGCTGGCCCGCCACACAACGTGAACATCCTTGCTTCAGACGCAGTAGTGACCTGATGTTGCATATTTATACTCCTACTGTAACCTCCCTCGGTAAAGACATTATCCTTTTAACTCCGAGTTGGTTTAAAATAAGAAAACTGTAACGATGATGGCTTGTAGGGGGTTGTCAACATACTCATCACTTGGTTCCTTACTAATTATTTCGTCAGGTTTTTAGATATTTTTAACTTGAGTGTGAATTGTCCTCATAACAAACTAGTGTAGTCCTTTCTCACAGAGTAGCCATATTGTAAATTGGGCGAACAGTACACACTTTCTAGAATCTTTGGAAACCATTAAAACTAAATGGATAATCTTAAATTCTGCCTTTCATATCCATTCCCAGGTAGCACGAATGCATTCCCCACAAGGTAAACAATGCACATTGAGAAGATCAGAAAACTACTACCGGTGCTTTTTACAGACTTCATGATCTCATTTCCTAGGACAGCCTCTAGGATATTTTATAAGTTAATCGTTTCAGCAGAGATTTCAGTTATTTTATCGGCTAACATTCTCCAATTCAGATCAGAACGGTTAACAACCGATTCGGAGGCCTGCTCCCATGGTTGATGTTCTGTGTGGTTCTTCTTTTAATCGTATGTGTCAGGAATCCAGGAGTATGTCGAGGCTGTCTCTTTCCAGCACTACATCCGCCACCGCACCCTCATCAGCCTGGAGGAGATCAATGCCATGCTGGTGTTCACTGAGGCACAGTCTACAGACGCCAAGGTAATTTCTTAAAAGCTCTCTCATTCTCTGTGAATCGTTAACCCTTCCGTCTGGGGATTCGTTCTGTAGCACATGGGCCTGAAGGGCGATGTGATGTAATGAATGAATGAGTGAATGAAAGAATGTTTGGACTGGTTGGATACATTAAATCTGTAAGGTAGGCCGCGTGACTTCTCGATGTTGATCCAGATCCACCCAGCCATAAGAATTTCCGACTGAACTTTCAAACCGACTGCTCTGTCATTTAATCTGACATACATTTTGTAACCAAAGTGACCTGGAGTACTTACTAGATGGGGTGGACTATGGCTCAGGAGGTAGAGCGGGTTGGCTGGTAACCGGAAGATTGCTAGTATGGTTCCCGGCTCCTCCTAGAGAGTCGAGGTGTCCCTGAGCAAGACACCTCCCCCTAACTGCTCCTGACGATGTGTGAATGAATGGGTGAATGTTGGGCAATATTGTAAAGGGCCTTGAGTGACCACTCGTTAGGTCAGCGCTATATAACTGCAATCCATTTACCATTTATTAGATCACTGCTAGCTACTAGCTTGTTATTTCCTAGTTACCTGCTAGCTACTTACTAGTTATTGCCTAGTTACCTGTTAACTACTTACTAGTTATTGCCTAGTTACCTGCTAGCTACTCACTAGTTATTGCCTAGTTACCTGTTTAATTACTTACTAGTTATTTCCTAGTTACCTGCTAGCTACTTACTAGTTATTTCCTAGTTACCTGTTAATTACTTACTAGTTATCTCCTAGTTACCTGCTAGCTACTTACTAGATATTTCCTAGTTACCTGTTAATTACTTACTAGTTATCTCCTAGTTACCTGCTAGCCACTTAGTAGTGATTGCCTAGTTACCTGCTAGCCACTTGCTAGTCATTCCCTTGTTACCTGCTAGCTACTTACTCCTCCCACCGTCCGCTGCGTCTCCCCCCCCAGGAGCCAGCCGAGGAGGACGCCCCCCCACCGACGGTGACCGCGGTGAGCGCGCCCCCCTTCCAGGTGATCCCGTCGGACTACCTGCTGGGCGTGGCCGACCTGACGGGCGAGCTGATGCGCATGTGCATCGGCAGCGTGGGCAACGGCGACATCGACACGCCCTTCCAGCTCAGCCAGTTCCTGCGGCAGGTGCACGACGGCTTCTCGTACATCGGCAACTCGGGGCCCTACGAGGTGTCCAAGAAGCTGCACACGCTGCGCCAGAGCCTGGCCAAGGTGGAGGACGCCTGCTACGCGCTGCGCGTAGCGGCGGCTCCGAGATCCCCAAGCACATGCTGGCCGACGTGTTCGCCAGCCGCGACGCCATGATGGACGCCGACGAGGGCGTGGCCTAGAGGGGGTGTGGTCAAGAGAGGAGGGCGGGGCTGAGAGGGGTGGGTGGTACGTGGCCTAGAGGGGTAGGCAGTGTGTGGCCTATAGGAGGCGTGGCCTAGAGGGGCGGGTGGCGGCCTAGAGGGGTGAGCGGGGCGTGGCCTAGAGGGGGCGTTGCCCTGAGGGGAGGGCGCTGCGTGATGCGGTGCGATGTTTAAGGTCTGCGTTTACGTGGTGTGTTCTTGCGATTGTTACCATGCGGTTTTCGCTATTGTTGTGTTGAAATGTTTTTTTTATTTTTTATGATTGTCTTTTCATTGAGGTTCGTTGTTTCATGTGAGGCCCGACGTGTTGAATTGGAAGAACGAAGTTTGGTCACAGCAATGTTGTTGTTTTTTTTGCATTGAAATTTCAAAGTTGTGAATAAACTTACGGGCAGGGCTTCAACACGGTGTGTTCTTTTAGTGACTCCTACCCTGGTGATTGCACACTCACGTGCTAGACCACTAAGATAGAACCAGCAGAACCAGTAGAGCCAGCGTTGGACTCTCACTGCATACATAATAGCTGTGGAAGCACCGTTTCGCTAGCAGGAACCATGGCAGGCACACACACACACACACACACACACACACACACACACACACACACACACACACACACACACACACACACCTCTTCCCTTGATAAATAATCTTCACCCCAGGATGAAGAATGGAAGCCTGTTGAAGTCAAATGTATAGTTGTAACAGCAGCTAATTATATCTGGATGTTGTATCCAGGTACAATACAGTTCTGGAATAAATGTCACATGTAGCCACAGAGATTGAGATTAGCTCGGTTGATGGTAAACACAATAAGAAATCTCTGTATAAACATTATCATAGATATGTTTCAGACTAGTGTTGTGTATATGGTATTAGGGCGCCACGTTGTGGTCAATAAGCATAGTGCAATCTTGGGCGATTTTTCCATTGCCTGGGGCGGAGATAATTTTTTTTCAAACAAAATCCCCAGTTTGAAAACAAAAGTTATCTACCTAAAATCTGCATTGATCATTTAATGTGATTTAAAAAAAACACAAACGATCCGGCACATGGGCGGTCAATTTAATTTCCTAAACAGGATTATTTTTTAGCCAACAAACTCATAAGTTCTACTCAACTGGCTCATCCTCCAGTCCAGTCATATAACCTCGTCTATGAGTGCGCTTATCTTATAGCCCATATTTTGTCAGGGCAAACAGGGTTTTGGCGGACGGCATGGGAAGCTGTACCATTTTGCTTGCTGTCAGAAGATTTTCCATTGCCATTATCCAGAAAAAAGCACTGCACACAATCAAATTGTCAGTGCAGCCCCAGGCGGCGGCTCATTGGACGGTTGACTCTTGGCCACCAGAAGGCGGTCTGCAGGAGTCGGGAGTCAAATTCCATCACACGTAGGAAGTCCTCGCTGGTCCAACACCACGATACATAACGGAGCGCCGTGCAGCGAGGATCAGGGCCCTGCTCCCGTGTTACTGCCACTCCCGAGGGGCGTAGGATCACCCGCACCATCCACCCCACCGGCGGCTCCTCTCTGCGCGTCTGACCGGTCCGGTGGAGCCCCTGGCCGGCTACTGGCTGCTTTCTGGCTGAAGTGGACCGTGGAAGTTTTTCCTGGGAGAGACGTGTCAACGCCGTGGGTCTCCCATCTGTTTACCCGGGATCGTTTCTTTCCTTGCTTGCTTCACTAGAGGAAAAGTCACTCCAGGCATGTGGATGCCTGGAGTGAGATCAAGATCAAGGAGGACTATAAGGCGACAAGCAGGCTTCATGTTTTTAACAGTGTGGGAGTTTGATCACACAGCAGAATCGTAGATTGGAGGAAGAGAAAGTCGACTTTCCCACAACGGAAATGAGATCAGTGTAGCCCCCCTACTACGGCATCGCCCGGCACGATTATGGATTATTTGTTCCAGAAGTGATCTGTTGCTGAAGGTAGTTCTTTCTGCGCCCGAGTTTTGTCTCTGCAGGCCGCCGGCTGCTGGCTGGACATCCGTGAACATCCAACATGTTTGCAGGACTTCTGGGGCTGCAATGTAACGGGAATGGGAGCATGGACCCCGGCCGCTCGTTGCTTCACCATTACGAAGCCATAGAAGGTAATCCATGCATCCTTTATTATTATACAGGGGACTCGACTCACAACGTGTCCAAACGGTTATAGAATGGATGACATCTGAATGGTGACTTCTTCGCGCAACTTCACGGGGATCCAATCCGCTGTCTGGGGCAGTGGAGGGGTCTTGGCCGAGGGGAGGAAGGTGATGTTTGCGCAGCCAAGATGTTGTGTGGTTGAGAAAAATACACAAGGCGAGGAGAAAAGTCAGCATAATGACTAGCGTGGGAGCCTGACTGATCCTAAACAAGGACCCTAAAGCATTAAGTTATCATAAGATGATAACAGCATATTATCTCTCTCTCTCCCTCACTCCCTCACTCCCTCCCTCACTCCCTCACTCCCTCACTCACTCACTCACTCACTCACTCACTCACTCACTCACTCACTCACTCACGTATTCACTCACTGTCTGCCCTTCTATCTTTACATCTGTGTGTCTGTCTGTCTTTCTTTACATCTGTGTGTCTGTCTGTCTTTTTACATATGTGTCTCTGTCTGTCCATCTATCCATCTGTCTGCCTGTCTATGTATCCATCTGTCCATCTTCCTATATCTATCTATCTATCTATCTATCTATCTATCTATCTATCTATCTATCTATCTATCTATCTATCTATCCATCTATCCATCTATCCATCTATCTATATGTTTGTCTGTCTTTCTTTACATCTGTATGTCTGTATGTCCATCTATCCATTGTCAGTCTTGCTATCTATCTATCTATCTGTCTGTCTGTCTGTCTGTCTGTCTGTCTGTCTGTCTGTCTGTCTGTCTGTCTGTCTGTCTGTCTGTCTGTCTGTCTGTCTGTCTGTCTGTCTGTCTGTCTGTCTTTCTATCAGTCTGTCTATCTATATGTTTGTCTGTCTTCTTTGTTCATCATATACTCTAGTCATTTAGTGAGCAATGCTCTTGCTGGTAAAACTGCAGCTTTTCACAATTGTTATTTCCACTTAATGTGTCCCATGTGACTGGACAGGAAGTGTGCTAGGGTGAGGGTTGCTAAACCATCAGCCTTCATCATGGCTTACTAGGGTGCATCTCTCTTTAGAAATAAAGTTCACTGATGTCTGTGGAGCGGAAATGTCTTCTTTCATATTTAAGACACATACATCTTGATATTAACATTTGACCTAGTCATACACACCCTAACAAGGACGTACGTCATCAAGTAGACAGGCTTTCATATCGGGTCATTTAATGAAGAGAATGATCCCTTTTTTGGAATTTGTCTTTCACTTCCCTAAACGCAGTGCTGTAGTCATCATGCATAACAAGGTGACCGAGCAGGCCTCCCAGAGCTCTTCATAAGGGCTGACACCGGCAGAACTCAGCAGCTTGCTCCTCAAACGTTTGTTTTTATGAGATCCAGCGCATTCCTCCGCTGTTTGGCCGAAGGTTCTCCATCCACCAATGGGAGGCCGTGTTTAACACGAGAGGCTTGAAGAGGCTTTTAATCTCCCAAGGTAAATAACCAGAGCTCTCTCAGCGCGGGCCTCTCTGCCTCGCTGTCGTTAGACCGACCGCTAGCATGAGGTCTTGCTTTTATAGTGAGGGGAGGTTTTCAATCAACATGGTGATAATTCAACGCCTTAAAAACGCAAGTGTCTTTCAATGGGATGGAATTTGCCACATTTTTTACGACAGGAAGCCCGCGAATGCCACAGCTATGATGCGTCTGACCCCCCCCCCCCCCACACACACACCCCTCGACACGCTTCACAATGGGCCGTGAAGCATTTCCTTCCACCTCTTATGGAATAAAATAACCTAACGAGGAGGGGTAATCTATGAATAGTGTGTGGCTGTAGAGTCGCCCTCCCATCCCCTGATCTTTCTACCCTTCTCCCCAGTCCCTTGAGGGGCCTCAGTGCTTCACCACCAGCTGGTGGCTGGGCCAGGGTTGTATCAAGTGCCCAGGGAAAGTGTTGTGTTTCCCAGGTGGGTTAGGGAAACACTGCCCCCCCCCTCCCCCCCCCCATCTGGAAGTCTACCCACTAATGGTCCTGAAGGTAACCCGACACAGGGGGCGGTGGGGGGGCCCTTGTGTACAGTGGGATCCTGCTAAGGCCTGGATCAATGGACACTCCCTTTCCTTATCCTAGCACACAATGCTAAACAAAAACACACTCAAACGCACCAATGTACTCATGCACGCACATGCACATACAGTGGAAGGTTATTATTGTTTTTGAAAAAAACCGAAAATAAATTTAAACAGGCGTGATATTTACTTTGCTTTGCTTAAAAAGCAATGAGTAACTAAAATGGTTGTATGTGTTTACAAAACCAACTAAATTAGGCTAAAATAACAGCAAAAAGGTCTTTAGTTTTCATCATGGTTAATTTGTCTTTGTGAATGGTTGTTCATGTGTTCTAAGGTAATACCTTGTCTTAAAAAATGACTGATGCTATCGCTAAAACTGTTACAAACTAAACTGAAATTAATCAAACTAAACTACCCTAGCAAACGTGAAATGAAAACTAAAAGTAAAAACAAAATGTAAATCAAACCGAAAGAAGATGCATACTAAGGAAAATATCCTTCAGACGCACACACACACACACACACACACACACACACACACACACACACACACACACACACACACACACACACACACACCACACACACACACACACACACACACACACACACACACAGAAGTCCCTCTTTGTCTCGCTGGTCTGCCGACTCTCTAAGTGGTGTCCTTTTGTCGCGGCTACGCTTCGCTCCCTAGACATGGCTTTGGACTGACATCATTAGGGGTCACGAGGGGCTGAGCCGCGGTCCGTGGCAGCCCGTTCTGTAGAGGTCATAATTCATCCAGCGTTTTCAGTCCTCAGTCTTGATATACTGCAGCAGCAGAAGATATCTGTGGTCGGGGTGTCGTAGCTCTCATGCCAAAATCATTTAATTTGGAATGTGTAGGGCGGTCGATCTGAGACGATGTTGTTTTCTCAATGTTGTTGACGCTGTTGTCGTTTGAGTACATTTTTGTAGTATATAGGACAACAGGACTTGGGTTTTATTTCCTTGATAAGAACGCTTCCTTTTGGTTTCCCAGTTGAGACTCTTCTTAGTTCAGCAGCTCAAACAGTGTGGTAGTTGAGTTTAATAGTGAGAGAAACACTGAATGCCCCCACTGTGATTCGATACAAATCTCTGTGTGTGTCTTTTGGCCTGGCTGTGCTCATGGTCTCAATGTCTATTTGGCTGTGTGTGTGTGTGTGTGTTTGTGTGTGTGTGTGCCTGCCAGTGTGTGTGTGTGTGTGTGTGTGTGTGCGTGTCTGTGTGTTTCTGCCAGTGTGTGTGTGTATGTGTGTGTGTGTGTCTGTCAGAGTGTGTGTGTTTGTGTGTGTGTGTGTGTGTGTGTGTCTTCCAGTGTGTGTGCGCGGCTGCGCGCGCACATGTTCATGGCTGAGAGGAGAGAAAATCGAGACAGAGAGCGAAAAGAAAAGACAAGCACAGCTGTACACAAAAGGGCTGTTCATTACATTTCCGTCCCCTTCCTCTTCCCCAACGCCACCACACTTGTTAAGCCCGTCCTATCAGCATTCAGGCTGGGCTGTAGAGCAGGTGCTGGGCCATTGACCCATAAAGCTCTTATTCACAATGCTCCTCCAAAAATAACTGTGCTCTTTTAAACCAATGTACACCAACGTAAACCATCATTCACATGTAATCTTTTGTCGTTTTATTTTAAGGCATTTACACATTGCATGCTTTGTGTTGCTTTAAGCTGTCTGTGTGAATCATCACATAGTGAAAATGGTGATTTAGCAAGCTGACTTATCCCGAGGGAGTAAAAACACAAGCTTGCGTCATTCCTCCGTGGAAGGGCGTGTCTAACGCGCGCGTGATGATGAGGTCGGTTCGGTATTTCCCAGCAGCTGGATCCATAACCGCTGGGAAATGTCATCACTGGCTTAAAAGCTAATTTTCTACAGCAATGTTAGCTTCATGGGAACATGGCTGAGTCTGGGCTCCGGTTGAAGTCGGACGGCGTGAGATTTGTTATGCGATAATAACGTCTGCTATTGTTGGTCCTTGAGGATTAAGCCCAGATTTTTAGGTACGGCAGGAATAAAGAAAGAGATGGGAACCTTGGTTCCTCTCAAGACCTCCCACCTTCATGTTACAATATTATTTATATTCTCTTTGCTGATGATCGTGTTCCAATCTCAAGCAGAGCAATTTAACAGAAAACTATTTAGTTATGTGTGTCAGCTTGCTCTATATCGTCTTCTGGACAGCTTTCCATCTAACCACATCTAATCTCCCCACGGTCAGGAGGTGGCAAGGCCTCGGAGTCCGCCGGTGAGTCCTGTCGCAAGAGGCCCCAGCGGAGGCCAGGGTACATGCGAATCGACCCACCCAGACCACAGAGCACCACGAACGGGGACGAGGATGAAGAGGAGGAGGAGGAGGCGGAGGGCCGGAGCGCTCAGACTCTTAACGGAGGTCCGGGCGGTCCTGCGAGGAAGGATCGGAGCAGCATCATCGACACGCCCAACACACCTTGTAAGAGTCCGGTACTCACCCCTCAAGAGCCCCTCTTCAACCCGGGACCGCCAGCCTCATGTAGACAGCCAGATGTCGTGGCTGGTTCCCAGGTCCACCCCACCCCCCCCCGCACACGCCAGAAACCCGTTGGGCGGGGCTCCGGTGAAGGGGCCGTCTACCATCAGGGTGGGGAGCGGCCAATCAGGGACGCCGGGCAGGTACGGTACTGCCGAGACCAGACAGAACTCCGGGGGGAGGCTCGTTCAACTCCAGCTTTAGTTTCATACAGCAGTCGCTCAGCGCCAGCCCAAGAGAACGACATCACCGGCGTGACATCACTTCCTGTCCCCCGACCGGCCCGGAACCCATCAGTGCCTCTGCAACAGTCGACCTCTAGTCCGGTTTTCGCCGCGCTGACAACCGCTCCAACCAAGACCCCGATGCTGACCGCCAGCGGACGACCCCTGCCGAAGCTGTGCATCCCGCTACCAGCGCCAGGGGTCCATTCTCAGAGAGGGGAGGGGCTCTGGCAGGGAGGTCAGTGGGGGGTCAGCGGGGGGTCCGAGCTGCCCGACGGTGAGTCCTTCTCCCTGGGTACGGAGGAGTTCCCTTCCTCCCTGTCTGTGGACTCGGACACTGCCTCCTCCGTCACCTCCGGCTACGAGTCGGCCACGCCCGCCTCCTCCTCCTTCTCCGACCAGGGCTGGGACCCCCTGGTGAGGAAGTACGAGGGCGTCCTGCGAGAATGCCTGCAGAACAACCGCGCCAACAGCAAGGTGCGCGTGGTTCATGAGAATGAGTTACTTGTGGAAATGTGTAATAAGAAAGAAATATATATGATATATTTATATATAATAAGATCATTGTAATGCTCCTATCGTTTTTAATAATATTTTGTGAAGCAATTACCATCTTATACCGATAAAACGTGAATACTATAGAAAATAAGAAACACAAATATATACATTTGAAGCAAAAAAGAGCAGTATTTGCCTTTTATGTGTCATGTTCCCATTCCTCTGGCAAGACCAGATAAGCATCCCATTATTTGAACTGAAAATCGACGTCATACTTTTGCGATCAATAATGAAAGAGAAGCAAAGTTCATTCAAAGAAAAGTAATAATGTCAGTTCAGAGTATAATCATCAGATGATCAGTGTAGCCTGAAGCCAAATATCAGTTTCGGACATCATTTTAGTATTCTGTGCGAACTGAATCCAGTTGGATTCCATTCAAACTGACAAAAGGTGGTCCCCTCACTCTCTTTCACTGCTAGTGCTGTCTGAAAAGGTGGTCCCCTCACTCTCTTTCACTGCTAGTGCTCTGTTTGTGAAGCCTTGGCCCCTTTGGACTGTGAGCTAATCCTTCTGTTCGCTGCTGTCTGTCTGCCTCAGATTGAGTCCATGATGTTGAAGCTACAGCGACTGCAGCAGAAAGCCATCTTGGATGATGACTATGACACAGGTAAAGTGACATGGAGGCAATGTCATTCATTCTTATTTTAGTTATGCTAAAGAGCACCATGTGTTGGTCAACAGTTTGTTCGATTTGAATTCACAGAAGAATTCAAACTTTAATCAGTCAAGCTATTTGCATTTGACATATTACCAGGTAGGGAATTCATGAAGGACACTAGACCCTATGAAGTAGCTGTTAATTATTTATCGTTAGCTGATATAATAAATATGGATCTTGTAATGTTGAGCACAGACACGTGAGTAACTCAACAGGCCAGGGTAATTAGTAGGAGCAGGGGGGGAAACTAATGGTCACTTCACACTTCACCCATCGTAGCATAGCTTCATTACTTGATATTGGAGTCTTGGACCTTGGTGGTTCTTAGGAGATTAACCATGTGTGAGTTGAGTTTGACCTCATGTGTTCATCATCAGTGATGAGTTAGAAGACCTCATGAGAGGTAAAACATCCCGTTTGGACTTCAGAAAGTTCCTTAGCCTCTGATGCAGATGGAAAGGGAAATAAGATGGAAATAAGAAGGCATTCATCTGCCCGCTCTCTCTCTCTGTGGCCTGAATCCATCCCAGAATATCCCTGGTTTAACCTAGCTAACTCTCACTGGAAAATGTTCATTATTTTAAGGAGACGCCTTCGATGCTGACCCATTTTCTAGACCCTGCGACAAAATAAAATAGTGACAGCTGCTGTTTGCTTTTTAACTATCTGATGTAAACCTTGAACGACAGTATTTGCATTAAGTGATAATATACCTTGGCGTGTGAAAGTTTAAATAGTTGTATGGTCTTGCCTAGCACACAGTTGTTTATTAATAGTCACTTATATTAATAGCAACTTATACATTTTCATATTATCAATCAAAAACATTGATTCTTCTTCACCATAGTGCGCAACCGACTAGACGGACTGCTTGAGTTTTCATATTATTTAAGGTTAATATTGAATTTATAGCAATTAGGAAAATCAATCTCTGCGTGTGTTAGTTGTGTGCCTGTCTGTATCAACACACTACTACAACTTTACAGTATATTCGATATCACATGTTCTTTTGTGTGCTAAGTGGTCGAACGTTTTTGGTTACATTTTAGTCATTCATTATTTCCGGTGTTGCTGGTGTTTTTGAAGCCGAGCGATTTGGCAAGAAGCTGGGAGAGTTGTGTCTGGAGCGCAGTGCCCTGAAGCTGGGTCTGCCGTCCAGACAGCCCGGCATCGCGTCTTTCCTCCAGCGGCTCACACAGGCGGTCAACAGCGCCCTCCAGAGGACGCTGGAGTGCCAACGCAGGTGGGTCGATAATTCACTCCTAGGGAAAGCACTTTTGTTTTGTGGCCAATGTTTGCCTATTGAGGATTATTAACTGAGCAAATGGGATTGTAAATGATGTGTGCTTCTAAGTATCAAGCATCAAGCAAGAAGCACCTTATTCTTTGACGTTAAATGACAAACAGTTCATCACGATCAATTACAGAGTTTCAGTTGATTTTCTTTACACTTGCTCGGTATAATGACATTCATTTATACGGCCTGTTATGGAGGTAAATAAGTTAATGAATGACCCTTGGCTTCCATCACACTGTGCTCGGCAGAGCAGAGAACAATGAGGTGGAGATGTAAGCAAATAGCTTGTAACAGGAAGGAACTCAGCAGGGCTAGAGCAGTGGCCTGTTGTACTGCAGCCTCAGAACAGGCCTCTTCCTCACCAGTGAACCCCTGTCTAGTGTCCACACATGTAATAAAATATGCGCATGAAATTGCTATGTAGATGCAAGAAAAAGGTCACAGTGGTATTTGGGAATGATCAAACACAGAGTGTGTGTTGTGTGTGTGTGTGTGTGTGTGTGGTGTGTGTGTGTGTGTGGTGTGTGTGTGTGTGTGTGTGTGTGTGTGTGTGTGTGTGCGCGTGTGTGTGTGAGTGTTCGACACGTTTGTGTGTGTGCATTGTGTGTGTGCATGTGTGACTCCCAGGGAGTCCCCTGAGCCTGATGCAGTTGAAAGGTCATCCCCTCAGCTGCTGAACCCAAGAGACCTTCTGGTACAGGAGAAGCACCAGGTGGAGGTAAAGCACCTCCTCTTTGTAGCTTTCCTTTCATTGCACTTTAGGTACTGCTCAGTTTATTATGGGTTCAACAGTATTTTATTTAGTATCTCTGGTACTGGTCACTTTATTTTGGGTTTTACTGTATTTTATTTAGTATCTCCAGTAGGGGTCAGTTCATTATTGGTTCTACTGTGTTTTATTTAGTATCTCCAGTAGGGGTCAGTTCATTATGGCTTCTACTGTATGTTATTTAGTATCTAAGCTTCTGCTCTTATTTTGGGTTGTACTGCATTCTATTCTGTAAAAGGAATTGTCCAGTTTACTCTGGGTTCTACAGTAGTCTGTTCACTCAGTATCTCAGGTAGCGGTCACTTTATTAAAGGCTTCAATATATATAATAGGCTAATTATGGGTTTTACTATCTTTAAATAGCTACGTATATATTCACATGCATCCTACACACGTGCTGGTTAGCCTCCAGTGCTCTGACCCTGGGGGCTTGGCGGGTTGTGCGGGGGGTGCCGGGGGGGTGGTCCGATGCAGGAGGAGATGGAGGAGCTGCAGCGGAGGCTGGCGGGGCTGGAGGAGCGGCGTGGCCGGCTGGAGGAGCGGCTGCAGCGGCGGGAGGAAGAGGAAGAGGAGGAGGAGGAGGAAGAAGAGGAGGAGGGCGGGGGGGACGGCGAGGAGCTGGGGGGCTCCGTGCTGAGGGGCCTCAGCGCCGCCCAGCTGGGGGACATGAGCCGCGCCCTGAACGACCTGGTGACCTCCGAGTGCCGGGCGCACATCGCCCTCACGCCGTCGCCCCCCGTCCTCAGGTGAGCCGGAGGAACCATGGAGTTGTTCCGATATCGTTACCGGTATCGATACCGGTATCGACGCTAGTATCGATATTGGTATCGATACTGGTATCGATACCAATATCGATACTAGTATCGATATTGGTATCGATGCTAGTATCGATACCAGTAACGGAAATTACTCCGATACTGCCTTTAAGGCAGTATCGGAGGAATTTCCGCATCGGAAATGAATAGCTAATAGAAATCGTTAATTTACTACACAGGCAAAGAACATCACAAACACTACGGTGTCATGCTGTTTATGGTCGGAGGCTGAAAGTCGGAGTGGTTAACGCGTCATCTCCGACCGACGTGCGTTTCGAGCTGCCAAGTCGGAAAAACATGAATGCCCATGCAGATGTGTTATTATAATTATGGATTATCAATGTAAATTATCTTGATCTAAATTGTTGACAGGATGTGAACTGACTAAACATTGCTGTTAGTTGTTACAATGATGGATGCTGTATCAGTGTTCTTTGTGTGCTTGATTGTTCACTCAGCCTAACAGTCAGAAGTCTTTCAGCAGTCACTTTGGATAAAAGTGTCTGTTAAATGACAACGTCTAAATATAGAGCCATCCCTTTATAAATAATTTGTTTTGGTTGCAGTACTGCCGGCGGCCACATGGTGGCTGCTCCAGTGCTGCGAATCCGGCACAAAGGCTTGAGGAAATGTATTTAGTTTTATCTCTTTTGTAATTTAGATAGCCGGCATTGGATTAGGTTATTGCGCATATCTTAAGAAGGGATTCTCTCATTTGTCAGTAGGACATCCAACCCTTTCCGTGTGAAATATACGGATATACCTTTTAGAAGTAAATCCACAATAAGAATGGCACCTGCAAAACTCTATGGATTTATATGTGACATAAGAGCTGTAATATTAGATTGTGCTCCCCAGTTCTATAAAATATCTCCCAAAAGCAATTTACACAGAGTGGCACTGAGTAACACCGGGAAATGAGTTGATGATCACACACACACGCACGCATGCGCACACGCACACAGACACAAACATACAGTGCAGACACACAAAAACCATATGCATACAGTGTGTGTGTGTTTGTGCGTGGGTGTTTTATAAACTCTGTGTGTGAGTGTTTCAGCAGGGCGAGAGATACGTCTTACCCCTTTTTAATTCCTTCTCCCTTGATGATCTTGTTATCCCTCATTTCCCTCCTCCTCCTCCTCCTCTTCCCTCTCTCCCTTCCTCCTCCTCCTACTGTTCTCACCTCCGCCTCCTCTTCCTCCTCCTCCTCCTCCTGCTGTCTCTCACCTCCTCCTCCTCTTCCTCCCTCCCCCTGCTCTCTCTCACCTCCTCTTCCTCCTCTTCCTCCTCCCCCTGCTCTCCCTAACCTCCTCCTCCCCCTTTTCTCTCTCACCCCCTCCTCCTCCTCCTCCTCCTCCTCCTCCCCCTGTTCTCTCACCTCCTCGAACCCGGTTAGGATTTGATTTCCCTCCTCCCCTCCTCCTCCTCCCTCTCTCCCCTCCTCCTCCTCCCTCTCTCCCCTCCTCTTCCTCCTCCTACTGTTCTCACCTCCGCCTCCTCTTCCTACTCCCCCTCCTCCTTCTGTTATCTTTCACCTCCTCCTCTTCCTCCTCCTCCTCCCCTTGCTGTCTCTCACCTCCTCCCCCTCCTCCTCCTCCTCCTCCTCCCTCCCCCTGCTCTCTCTCACCTCCTCCTCCCCCTTTTCTCTCTCACCCCCTCCTCCTCCTCCTCCTCCTCCCCCTGCTCTCTCTCAACCCCTCCTCCTCCTCCTCCTCCTCCTCCTCCTCCTCCTCCTCCTCCTCCTCCTCCTCCTCCTCCTCCTCCCCCTGTTCTCTCACCTCCTCGAACCCGGTTAGGATTTGAAACGGTTCTTCTCCCCCCCCTGCGAATGCAAATGAATACTTTGTATCACATCGTCGCGAGGTAATGGCTTTCTGCGCGGCCGCCCGCCGCCACGCCGGGCGCCGGCGGTTAGCAGACATGTAGATTGCACTTATCGCCTCTTCCAGCGGCCGTGACCCCCCATCTGTGGTATAATTTGATATCTGACGCGGCCTCACCCCCGGAGAGCAGAGCCACCGACGGGCCATTCTGATTTTTAAATTGCAGCCCGAGATTGGCTTGGTTGAGCCTCTGTCATATTGGCTCGTCAGGATTTTGGTGATTGTTCTGTCGTCCTCCCTCCCCCTCCCTCCTCCCCCCCCCCACCCCCTCCCCTCCCCTCCTCATCACATTCCTCCTCCTCCTCCTCCTCGTCTCCCTCTCAGATAGCCACTGACGCCCTCCTCTGCTGTTTAGCTGTAAATCCCTGATTGTGTCGTTGGCGTAAGAACAGAGAAGTCTGAGATTCTGTCCTTCAGTCTAAACACAGGAGTGGATGTGATGTGATAAAACCCTCTTTTCCCCCCAACACGCATGCATACAAACACTCACGCAGACACATATGCGCGCACACATATACCCACACACACACAAGCACACAAGCACGAACATGCTACGATGCATGCACGGACGTATGCAAATATGCACACACGCACAAAAACACACTCACCCACATGCATACACAAACACATACACATACACACGCACGCACGCACGCACGCACGCACGCACGCACGCACGCACGCACGCACGCACGCACGCACGCACGCACGCACGCACGCACGCACACACGCACGCAAACGCACGCACGCACGCACGCACGCACGCACACACACGCACCCCACCTCACTGTGTAAAGCGCTTCAGGGAGCCTTGAGCAGCACTCAAGAAATCGAAAGAGTAATTATTATTTTATTTTCCACCAATGCCGCGATACAAGATACAAAAGATATACCACGGCAGTCCCCTGTTGTGCGAGGACAGACGTGTGTCTACCCGTCTGAATGCGGGCGTTCCATTGTCTCAGACAGCGTCGGCCGCACCGGCACGCTGATAGTTGCAATTAAAAGCCATTAGACGGGCCTCAAGGTGACTGAGGTGCAGAGGGGGTGAGGGATTTCATGCTTGGTTTTCACATTAACTAATGCATTTATTCCTCCGCAGACAAATAATGTGACCTTTTACGGTGCACCTTGTTTACACGTTCACATAATTAAGTTCTTGGGGTTCGGCACAGCTGCCTGCCTGGCAAGGTAAGGGCGGATCAATAGAATGCTCTTGATGTTAATTAGCGAAGGTTGGGGGCTGGTCGTCGTTTGTGCTCCCATTAGTTGGAAGTAAGTTAAACAAAAATCGTCACGTTGATGTAGAAGCGGTGATCAGCAAAGTGACGCGTTTTGTCGTCCTTCACGGTAGAACAACTTGAGGATTCATCGGTTTATTTTGGGCTGAATGCTATATATAGGGGGCGGCATGTGGCTCAGAGGGTAGAGCGGGTTGACTGGTAACGGAGAGATTGCTAGTTCGATCCCCAGAGCGTCGAAGTATCCCTGAGCAAGGCACTGCTCCCGACGAGCTGGCTGTTGCCTTGCGTGGTTGACACCACCGTCGGTGTGTGAATGTTTTCATAAATGCGTGAATGTTAAGCAATATTGTAAAGTGCTTTGAGATGGCCACCGGTTAGGAAAGCGCCGTATAAATGGAGTACATTTACATTTATATATTCATGTACATTTTATTGCATGTGTTGTCTATTAACCTGGATGACTTGATCTCAACGACATGCTCTATTGTTTCTCTTTCTCTTTCAGACTCCAAGAACAGGAGAAGGCTCTGAATCTGTCAATCAAAGAGGCTACCGCTAAAGTAAGACGTGTTGCTATTCTCTGCTGACCTAGCACGCCCCTTTATCGTGCTACGACGGCAACCTTATGATAACGTTGCAAATAGATAAGCAGGCATCAAGGTCGCGCCTCACTGGGGGATAATGGGGCAGGTTGCTTTGTATCGTGTATTCATAATGGTCACATCGTGATATCGTTCATTTTCAGTTCCTGAGTATTTCGGCTAGACAGGGAGATAACTAATGGCGACGGTCAAAGGGTCTGAATGCTATTTAAGCTAGCGGCAGCCTGTACTGCTCCAGATTACAGCCAGCCCAGTGTTGTCAGGAGTGCAGAATCAGCCATTGGGGTATTGCTTGGGGCTCCAGCTCTGCCATGGAAATGGGCCACAGTAGCACCTATTTATAACAATAGCAACCATGCTATTCAGCTCTTTCTGATGCGGTCAGAAACAGCTGAGCACACTCTTTTGTGCTTTTCATCCTGTTCAGTTTTTGGACTACTGTCTTGATTAGCGTGAACCTGAATTCAAACATTTCTGAAGAGACCAACCTGTTGTTTACATTTTAAAACAGGCCCATCGTCACTTATACTTTCAAAAGAACATCTCTGCAAGGTTTCCTAGAGACGTAGGAGGAGAATAGATGGGATCTGAAAGCAGTTATAACACGGGTGTCACCGTTTCCTCATCAAAGCGTCAAATGACCTTTGTAGAAAGTCGGGCTGCGCGGGTGACACGGGTAAGCTCTCCCACCAGCTCCACTGACGACAAACTAATTGGCTCTTTAATTAAAAATAGAAATGTTAATCTTCCAAGGTATCGGGTTATGTAATTCCAACCCAAATGATGGTTCCTCTGAAGTCATGTGTGCCTAAAACCACGTTTTAATTAGGGAGCCGGAAGCAGTGTCAACTTTGTGAAGAAGACTTTAAGGAATGGTCCTGCATCTTGATGGTGTGTGTACATGCATGTGTGTGTGTGTGTGTGTGTGTGCTCGTGAGTGCGGGTGTGTGTGTGTGTGTGTGTGTGCTCGTGAGTGCGGGTGTGTGTGTGCGTGTGCGTGTGTGTATGTGTGTGTGTGTGTTTGTTTGTGTTCGTCAGTATGAATGTGTGTGTACGTGCTTGCTTGCGTTGTTATGTGTGTGTGCGTGAGTCGGTATGTTTGTGTGTGTTTGTGCTTGCATGCGTGCATCGGTGTGTGTGTGTGCGCTTGCATGCGTGCATCGGTGTGTGAGTATGTGTGCATGCGTCGTGTGTGTGTGTGTGTATGTGTGTGCATGCATGTGTGCGTTGGTATGTGTGTATATGCGTGCATGTGTGCGTGCAGATCCACCAGCGGAGATATGTGTAGTTAAATAAACCTCGGTTGTAATCCCCACGGCCTGTATATTATACATGAGTCAACATATGCACATACCGGCTCGTATTCTCCTGTGAGCTTGAAGGCCTCCCCCACGCCCTACCCCGTCCCTCTGCGTCTCAGGAGCTCCTCTCTCCTGGCAGGAGGGTGGGACTCAGCCCCGGACACGGACCCCCGCCACGGGTAGTTAGCAAGAGGCTGAGGCGCTTCAATACTGCCAGGGGCTCAGATAGAGGGTCGGAGATAGGGAGAGGGGGAGAGGGGAGAGAGGGAGGGAGGGAGAGGGGAGAGAGAGGGGGGGGAAGCTCAGCAGGAGGGCTACCTCAGTCTCCGTGCCCTGGAGAGGATCCCGGA
>NC_044062.1:7106141-7126141 GCF_902167405.1 Gadus morhua
AATGTGTTCTGAGCATTGACAACAGCAGGGCCTTAATCGCCCTTGTTCCGCCCGCATCAGAGGAGGACATTTGGGATTATTTTTAGTAACCATGATTGACTTGTCTGTCCGGGGGAGGTGTGTGTATGTGTTTTTTTGCTTGTGTGTTTTTGTGTGTGTGTGTGTGTCCGTGTGGGTATATGCGTGGTTTTGTGTGTTTGTGTTTGTGTTTGTGTGCGCGTGCGTGTGTGTGTTTGTGTGTGTATGTGTGTGTTTTTTTGTGTGTGTCTGTGTGTGTTTTTGTTTGTGTGGCTGTGTGTGTGGTTTGGGGGATTGTTCGTGTGTGCGTGTGCATGTGTGCGTGAGTGCATGTGTGTGCGTATGTGTGTGTCTGTCGGTAGAGTGGTGCCGGCTGATCCGGGGCAAACCTGTCTGTCGAGGCTTTTGACATACTTGCAGTGGAAGTGATATGAAGAGGGGTTGTCATTGTGAGGGAGTCTGTGTGCTTGTCCCCTCGAGGTGTTGTCTGGCCAGACAAGTGCTGCTGCTGCTGCTGGAGCTTGACAATGACACGATGCTATTGTCTCCTTAGACACGTGAGCAAGGCACTCGAGGAGGACATTCTCAAGACAAAGGCACAATGTGCACACAGGGCAATCTTCATGGAAGAAAGTGTGGAATAAGGTCATTTCTATTGTATTAGCCTTTTAGAACACATTCTTTATTATGGAGGAGGAGACGGATGTTCACTGACGGGGGCAGGGGTCAGACTCGGAGAACAGGGACCTCTGGGAACCCGGGACGCTTCCTGGGACCGTTGTCCTGGGATCCATCCAACACCCAGTTTCTAACATTCATTAATACTGCCAATGCAAGGACCTTTATCAGTTGGCCAAAGGATCAATCACCATCTTGTCACCTCATCAGGTGATTGATAGTGATTTAACAGACGTTTATCTACATGAAAACCTTCGACATTGCCCCTATGTTGTGTCTAGCTGTTGTAGCTATCTCCTTACTAGAAGAGGTGGTGACTGATTGACTGGTAGGGACCTCACCGCTGCATGGCTGTGGATGCATGAATACATATTTCAGTGGAAGAGATGGAGCACTGTGTGCATTCTTATGATGATTGTTGCATATGATACACACACACTCACTGTCACACACACACACGCTATGCGCACACACTTTCAACTGCACCGCTACAAATACACTCGCTGGCTCATGTTCCAATCATCCCCTCTCCACTCCGGTGCACCTGCGTCCTGCGTCCGCGTGGAGCCTCCCTACCTGGGGGAAGGTGACTGACAAGACGTGGACAGCAAGGAAGACTCTGGTTGTATTAATTTGCTGCTGATCTCCGGGGAGCGAAGAAGCAGCCACGCTTCTCCTCCTCCTCCACCTCCTCCTCCTCAACTCCAGCTCCCGCTTCAGGGCAGAGAGGGAGAAGAAAAAGAGGGAGAAGCCATCCAATCAATCCAGACTTTCCCCCAAAGGCTTGTCCAATCAGCCGAGTAGCTGACACAGAAATTAATCACTCCTCCGTCGCTAGCAAGCGACGACGGACAAAGGGAAGCACGGTGAGAGGAGATGAGGGGTAACTCATAGGACGGTGAGTGAGAGCACTGATGTGCACAGAGCCTTTGACCCCAAATCACCTAACCAGCGTACTCCAGTATGGGTAAGAATACATGCTTTATTACAGAGGAGGAGAAGTAGCAGATTGAGGTATCACCTGTCTTTCCTAATGTGTAGACAGGTGTTCACAGATGTGGGCAGGGGTCAAACCCAGGGACCTCTGGGAACTGGGGACCCTTCCTGGGACGTTGCCCTGGGAACCCACTAACAACCAGTTTGTAACATTCATTCAACCTTCATCATTGGGCCACAGGCTCAATCACCATCCCCACAAAGACAGTCCCCACAAACACACTCCCAACAAAGACAAGTCCCTACAAAGACAAGTCCCCAAAGAGGCAAGTGCCCACAGAGAAAAAGTCCCAACAAAGATCAGAAACACAGAGAGATTACACAGAATACAATGTTTGTAATGCTATGGTCTTCCTATGCCAAATTAATATATATAGAACTACAATTAAAGCGTCCATGTTTATCGTGTTCACCAACCGAGAGAGTGTATATTCAGGTGTCTCTGTTACAGTACGGTACCTGTTTTCGGCCACCAAGACCACAGATCATCAAAGGGTCTTTGATCCCGGTATGGTCACTCCAACTGTGTGGAAGGATGAAGGATAGAGTGTCGGACCCCACATCGTATGCACACACAGAAACACACACACCCACCCATGCACGAACACAAACACTCAGACACGCACGCACACACCCACACACACACACACACACACACACACACACACACACACACACACACACACACATACATACACAAAGACACACTTTCACCCATGCACAGACACACACACACACACACACACACACACACACACACACACACACACACACACACACACACACACACACACACACACACACACACACACACACACACACACACACACACACACACACACACACACACACATAAAGACACACATCCACCCATGCACCCACGCACACACTGAGACACACAACCACACACACACGCACACAAAGGCTAGTCCTTACGTTATTGCAAAACCATGTGTTGCAGTGTCAAGGACCGGGGGCTAATTGTACTTGGGAACAGATTGAAGGGTAATTGTGCGTGCGGTGCCCCCTCAGCACTCCATAGGGGAGGGGCCAGGGTCGGGGGAGGGGAGGGGAGAAGGATTGATCTCTGCTTTGATGCTGCCTCGCCGCATCTTGCCAGCGGACCCGGTGACATTCAACAGTCTTCGAAAATTTCGGACAACAAAAACGATCCGATCCCAGCCGTCCACCCTCACCAACCACTACCCACCCCTCCCCATGCCACCCAGCACCCTTTGAAGGCAGTGGAAACAGCCCCCTGTCCACCTCATTGATGTTAGCATCACACCCCAACCAAACGCTCCTTGTTGAATAGCTAGCATTGCTAGCCATTAGCTGCAGCAAAGCGGGTGTGAGACCAATTGTCTCTGTGTAATTCGGTTAGCAGCTCCGGTCGTCGTGGACGAAAGCTAGAGCAGGAGTTTGAGCTAATTCTGTTCACATCAAAAGGGTTCACTTCCTGACAGGGTGCTCGGTTACAAACCTTCTCCGCCTTGACACGGAAGGCTGGCATCCTGAGAACGTGACCCCCCCCCCCCCCGTTCTATAACCCCCTGTTCTATAACCTGTTCTATAACCCCCTGTTCTCTTTCCTCCTACAAACTGTAGGGCGAATGTCCTCTAAACATCGGTGACCTCTATAAGTTGTACATGTCATGCACTTCTGTTCGATTGACGGTGATTATACCTGCTGGTTCTGCGGCGGCGTGCGTGGGTGGACAGCTGTCATGTTTGATGTGAGGTCTTGGGTGGAAAAAGGAAGCATCTTTTTCTCCACCTCCGTCCCTGTCTCCCGTCTCCCGTCTCCAGAGACAGATCCACTCTTGGCGTCGGCAAAATGGCTTCTCCCGAAACAAAAATGAAGAATGAGGAGAATGAATGTATACTCCAAATTGATCACACGTGCTATGTGTTGATCAGATAGGGAAATAATGAAGTAATGACAGAGAGTTGTAATCACAGTTGTTAAACGGAAGCCCGCAGAACCATGAAGGTTAGTTTGACAAGCAGTCGAACTGGGAAAAATTTCAGTTGTCGGGTGCTTCAGAGAGCTATTTGGCTGATTTCAATTGGCTTGTGTCGCTACAGGGTTTTTTGTTCATGAACAAAGCTGCCAGTATCTGTTGCCAATAATTACTTGACATTCATAACTAATTCCTGTGGTTGAGAGGAAGAGATTTTGGCCTTAACTGCATGTGCAGATGTTGAATTGGACTCCACTAGGCTGATCCACGTGGCTGATAACAAACACCAGCCCCATGTCTCAACTTCTACTTCTACAATTACTAATCCTACTAATTCTATTGTTACTACTACTACTAATACTCAGACTACTACTATTAGTACATTACTACTGCTACTACTACTACATTACTACTACTACTAATACAAATAACACTACTACTACTAATACTTCTACTATTCCTACTACTACTACTAATCCTACTACTACTAATCCTACTACTACTATTGCCATTGCTACCACTAATACTACTTCTACTAATACTAAGGCTACTACTACTACAACTACTATTCCTACTACTACTTTTCCTCCTCCTACTACTATTGTTACTAATATTATTACTACTTTTCATAAAATATGAAAGGTATAATATAAAAAATAACAGCCATGGTGAATATCTCTAATGAAATAATATTTCACAGTCAAACATTATATATATATAATATATATATATATATGTATGGTTGCATGAACCCACATTATGCCATATCGAGGTCAACCTAGTTCCTCTGATAAAGTTTGAGAAACAACATTCAAGAAAAGCTTTTTCTTACAAAGGACATATATGGCCGATAACATCCTTTTTTAGCTTGACATTTATGCCCACAAAAAACCCTATTACATAACAGGTGTGATTTCCCCCTAAGAATGTATTGGCCACACACACGCACCAACACACACACACACACACACACACACACACACACACACACACACACACACACACACACACACACACACACACACACACACACACACACACACACACACACACACACACACACACACACACACACACACAGAGACACACACACACACACACACACCCACTAACACAAACACACACCCACCCACTAACACAAACACACACATACACACGCACACACACGCACATGCACGCACTTACACACACACACACACACACACACACCCACTAACACAAACACACACATACACAAACACACACACACATGCACGCACACACACACACACACACACACACACACACACACACACACACACACACACACACACACACACACACACACACACACACACACACACACACACACACACACACACACACACACACACCAAACACCACAGAACACCCAGACACGGGCATATGCACAGGGCTGAGTGAGTCACTGTGGCTGTCTTATGGCGGGTCAACGGCGCTGGTGTTGATGCGTCTGACATGGACGGGTCTCCAGCCGTGATGTGAAGCGACATAAAGGTGAGCCACTTCATCTCTGGGCCTCTGCTGCCATTTGGGCCACGGAGAGGCAGAAACACACGCAGACACGCGGCACAGGCATACGGACACGGTGCCTGTGGTCACCTGGCTGGACAACGGTCATAACATCCTCAAGATCGATAGCAACGCGCCATGTTGGTTTAACTACAGTGAGTTTTAATCCATGTTTCGACCTTGGATGGCCTGCACGGACATCTCATTGGATTTGCCGTTAGTATGTCTCCAATTATAATGCGTCCTTCCATCTAGTGTATATCAAATCCATCATAAGTATTGTGTTTAGTTCCACAGCCGCTTGTGAAACTGGCCTGGATTGCTGCAAATATGAGACAATGGAAAAGGAAAGTGTGTGTTTGTGTGTGAGTGTTAAATCAAATGGATGTGCGTGTGCATGTGTGCGTGTGCGTGTGTACATTCACTTGTACTCGTGTGTTCATGGGTGTGTGTGTGTGTGTTGTGTCTTTACCCAAGTCATTACTCTTTCAGAGCTTCTCCTGCCTTCAAGAACACACAAGAACTGGGGTCCATGTGTTTGTGCAGACATCAGCCAAATCCACTACTGCCCGAGGCAGAGAGAGAGAGAGAGAGAGAGAGAGAGAGAGAGAGAGAGAGAGAGAGAGAGAGAGAGACACAGAGAGAGAGAGAGAGAGAGAGAGAGAGTGAGAGAGAGAGAGATGGATGGAGGGGGAATGGGGAGGGGTTGAGAGTATGAGAGGATGGCAGCATAAGACGGAAAGAAATCCATATACTGAGACGAAGAGAGGGGAGGGCAAAGAGCGGGAGAGAAGGGAGGGGGGAAGAGAGGAGAGAGAGACCAGAGACAGACACAAAGAGAGGAGAGGGTGACCAGAGACAGACACAAATAGAGGAAAGGGAGACCAGAGATAGACGCAAAGAGAGGAGAGGGAGACCATAGATAGACAGAAAGAGAGGAGAAGGAGACCAGAGATAGAAACAAAGAGAGGAGAGGGAGACCAGAGACAGATTCAAAGAGAGGGGGGGCGAGAGGAGAGAAGGAAGAGAGGAGAGAGAGAGAAAGAGGAGGAGAGAGGAGAGGAGGAAGTGAGGAGAGTGACGGAAAGGGGAGGAGAGAGGAAGGAGGAAAGGAGAGACAGACACAAAAAGAGAAGGAGAGAGGAGAGACAGACACAAAGAGAAACGCAGAATAATAGGGAGACAAGTCCTCCACCTGTTAAAAGTTGACTAGGGAAGACAAAGGTGTTTATCATATCCAACACCCTTGGATATGATACCCAAGTGCCCAACACAAACACGCATGCATGCACATACACACGCATGCACGCACATACACAAACACACGCGCGCACACATACACACACACACACAGACACATACACACACCCACGCACGCACGCACACACACACACACACACACACACACACACACACACACACATACACACACACACACACACACACACACGCACGCACGCACGCACGCACGCACGCACGCACGCACACACACACACACACACACACACACACACACACACACACACACACACTAAAACACACACACACACACACACACACACACACACACACACACACACACACACACGCCCCAACAGTCGCGGCTGTGCTCTGGTAGGGCTGTACCCTGGAGCTGCAGGTGATGTGCATCACAACATGACACTAATGAACATGGAATGCACTCCATGACTGTCTGCTCAACTTACCCCATCTCCTTTGGAGGAACGGGGTACATTAGTTCACGTCACACTGACTGCTGGAACGGAAGACTTTCGACTATTTTAACTCTCTTGTGCCTACACCGAGAGCCTTTCCACACACACACACACAAGATTTGATCTTGTTTTCTGGCGTGCGTACAGCAGTTGACGACATCAGACAGCACGCAATTCACTGCAGATGGAGCGAGATGAGGCAGAGATAGAGAAAAGAAGAGGGAGAGTCAGGGAGAAAGCGAGAACGAGAGAAAGATAGAGAGAGAGAGAGAGAGAGAGAGAGAGAGAGAGAGAGAGAGAGAGAGAGAGAGAGAGAGAGAGAGAGAGAGAGAGAGAGAGAGAGAGACAGAGACAGAGAGACAGAGAGAGAGAGAGAGGGAGGGAGAGAGGACGATAAAGCCCAGGTCTATATCAGATCACTAACAGATTAATACAGGTTGATTTCCAAGCTTTAACCCAGATGCTTAAAAACGCACCAAAGCTCCAACGAGAAGTACAGATTAGATTGACAGAACGTTAGAACGATAATCAACCCAAGCTGCTATTAAACCTGAATCCTCCCATTAAAGGTATTGCTTACCACCCTAATACATCCCATATAATGCATTTAGAGTACTGGGCCAAACATGATAAATCAACTGTAACCCCATTGCTCGTCAGCGACGTTAAGCCAGGAGAATTCGCTAAACGGTCTCAGCGCGGTCGGACTTGGACGTGCTGCAAGACAGCTGCCAACCCATGAGGAGTCATGAATACTATTGGCGTAACCATGACCACATTTAATCAGTGGCAGACTCATACCCCAAAGACAATAAGCAGGTCATTGTTTACAGCCACTGCCTTGCAAGTCACTGCAAGTGGGATGTTACCCAGGCCTAGTGGTTTATTTAAATAAATAAATAAATTAACTGTCGGTTCCCTGCACAGTAAGAACAAGACACTATTGTTGCACTGTCTGAAAGCTTGTCTGCAAATTTCACTGTACGTGATGAAACAGGATCTTTAATGCCATGAACACTGCAATGTCACTTTCATTGCTGGTCAAACTAATACCACACGATCTAACTACAATGTCGTTGTACCGTTTTGTATGCGGTTAATACTTATCAAGCTATACACTAATTGAACTAGATTTTGAGAACACATGAGCAAATAAACACATTAAAAAGGGAATATGTTAATAAATTAACCGTGTTTTCGACACATTTCCATACAATTGGGCGCATTTTCGGTTTTCAAAGGGAGACAAAGATGGCTGCCGTGGTGATAGAGTGTTTACCCTGATTGTTTGGCTGGCCTTGTGGGGGCTGCTGGGCCGACACAGCTCTGTGCGTACTGGGTTGAATGGTTTGGCTCAGGCTCTCTGAACGACCAGCAGACAAAGAGCTGCCACACACAGTGGACCCTCGTAACACAGCCACCTGAACAGCATGCACCTCTCACACCTCTGTCGGTTGCCGTGGAAACGCAGCACTCACACACCCGCACGGACACACAAACACACACACACACACACACACACACACACACACACACACACACACACACACCCGCAGGCACCTGCACACACGCATGCACACGCACGCAGGCATACAGGCGCACAGGCACACATGCATTTACACTAGTGCACACACACACGCACACATGCACATGCTTGCATATGCACACACGCACATACACATAGACATACACACACCCACAAACACAAACACACACACACAGCCTGGCAGGAGAGGGTCCATATAGGAGTGTGTTTTGAGCCCTGGCAGTGAGCAGGGTTGACAAAAGAAGACCTTTTCAGTGTGATTTGCTGTGATGTAACTCTGCTGCTGCACTCATTTCTAGGTTGACAGCTCTCTCTCTCTCTCTCTCTCTCTCTCTCTCTCTCTCTCTCTCTCTCTCTCTCTCTCTCTCTCTCTCTCTCCCTCTCCCTCTCTCCCTGCTTCCCTCTCTCTGCCTCTCTGTCGCTCTTTATAAAACCCTACAAAAAAGGAACAAAAGGACCGAAAGCCTGAGTAAGACAAGTACCTGAATCATAAGAATATTGCTTTTGATGCTGGAGTTCCTCTGAGTTTTTTTTATTGATTTTGCGATGAATGCCTGAATCTCTTTTCCGTATACCTTTTTATTTATTTTCTCCCATGGCTCCCGTCCCTCTACAGTCTCCCATGTCTTTGTGCGCCCGCACGGCTGAACGTCTCTGACTCTGCAGCGGCAGCAGCAGCAGCCAGTGTCGTGGCTCTCTCGTGGCTTTGTCCCGTCTCACATGCACAGGGACCTGTCTCGCTGTTATGATTAGCCTACAGGCAGGCATGGCCACTGACCCTGCCTTCCCATGCATCGCTCTCCTCTCTGAAGCAGCACTGAATAGAGACGGCTTCACCGGAGGACCAGGGTTCACACGCTACCGCCGTAATGGTGGAACCCCGGGCGATCCATGAGATAAACGTGTGTCCCAGACCACATAACGACGACAGAAACATGTTTCTCTTTTTTTGGAGTATGTCACAAAAAAACAACTCTTTCAGCTCGGTATTAGTGAAACGCCGTTCATGTGATAAACGTGTGTTCCCAAACACATAATGCAGTTGTTCTCATCCCCGCAGACAAACTTCTTTGTTGGAGAATGTCACAAAAAACAACTCTTTCAGCTCAGCGATCGGAGCCAGAATGTACCAAAAGAAAACAACATGTTGCCCTTTTATTTAACCGGAGCAAGGCGGTTATTACGAGAACGTTTGCGAACTGCAGCCCGGGCACAGGTCTGCGAGCCTGCCCAGATGGCGCTTCATTAGATCTGGAGTGTGTTCGGTGTGAAGCGTGGGAGGCGGCAGGGAGGATGTGAGCTTCCATCCACAGCCTAGACTACTGCTGCCACTGCCTTGCACTCGCCAGTGCTCAAAGTCCCCGGAGCAGAGCGAGGTGTTACCTCGAACCCGGCCGGAAAAAACTGAAAACAGCGAAGGCTTCGAATTCCTGCCCCTGCGCCGGTTATGATTATGGGTCAATGTTTGGTACGGTTTAACTTTATAAAATCAAATAGTTTTTGACATTTGAATTGAAAATGATATCAATCACAAATTAAAAAGAAGCAATTGATGAGGAAAGAAATAAACATTGTGATCTGGTTTTCATGGAATGCGTTCTCTTCTTGAATTAGAAAAGCGACTTGTTTTGACTCCCTCGCTGGCATGTAGCTTTTGTCAACTGGGTTTTCTCATTGCTGCCAATTAAATGTCACCACAGCTTTTAATTAGCTCGGCTTTAGAGGCCTAGGAGGAGACGTCGTTTTGGCTCATTAATGGCAGTTGAAGATCTAGTTTGTCCAAGAGGATTAGACACATAGAACACATTTATAGGCAAAATGTGATTTTTTTGTTGGTGTTGCAAAATTGAAAAGGGCGGAGATGCCAAATGGTAGTTCAACTGTTTGATAACCCTAGAGCACATTTAAGTGGGCGTACATGTAACTGGTCTATTTGATAAGTAGGGTGCATATAGATAGTCTTAGTTCCGATGATACAAGTCACAATAAAGTAGGGATACATGTAGCTGGTCTATTTGATAAATGGGGTACATGATAGTCTATTATTCGACCCCAGTGTACATTGAAGTAGGGGTACATGTAACCGGCCTATTTGATACGTGGGGTACACATAGTCTATTATTTGATAAGCAAGGTGCACATTCGAGCGGAGTACGTGACAAAAAGATGGACTTGGTAAGAGTTTGGTACACAAAGCAAACAAAGAACGACCTCCTCAAGGCGGTCTCTTGTCCTTCTGCCTTCCTGAAAATGTCTCCTCTGGCCTTCCAATCCCCTGAAGAGCTCTTCATGATGCGTCTGCTGGCTCTCCATCCGGAGGCTTCTTCAGGGTCAAGATACAATACATACCTGGACCCACACAGACGCGGTTCAATGCATCGCTCTTTTTCTACCTAGAAAATGATTATGATGACGATGATAAGTATGATCAGACAGCCTCCTTTTTTTTCAAACCTTAGGTCTTCTTGAAATCCCTCTGAAAGGAAAAGTTTTCTAAAAGACAAAAAAGAATGGAACCACCGCCAGACAGTCCCATGAGGTAAAAGAATGTGCACAGAACTATTTCATTGTGTTTGCGGACCTAAATTCGATTTTATTTTTAACCTGACATTCTCAAGAAACATAAGCCTTGGAATTATAGTAATTATCCCTCATTGTCCACACAGTGAGGGTTTAGAACGGCGCCAAACCAAATCCCTCAGCAGGTCCGGCATGAAACCCTATACAACAACACGACATCCCTCTTTCTGTAGGAACCATCGCCTTTATATCAAGTTCCTCCCGCTAGCTCACCTGTTGTGCTTCACCTCCATTGTTGATGTCAATACTTGAAATCTGGAATATATCATATGCAAAATAACACCTTTTAACATAATTCAGAACATGACTTCAGAACATGAGCCTTGTGGCTATATGGTGGTCCTGCGATGCACAATTGGTTCGGCATTGTGAGAGTAATGACAATATCGCTATAGGGTTCGGTGTTCTGTTCCTGCTGAGACTACCCGCTCTGATGATATACTGCATAGCATGTAATAACAATGATTATTTATGCTATATTTAAATTATGTTCAACAAATATAATACATTTAGACAAATGGAGCATTATCCATTTCCTTGCACTGCTATTAGTTGGACCATAATACCATAGAACACAAAATAATAATTAACAGCTGATTGACACAGATGGGAAAAACATTTTCATTACCACAAAATGTGTTTCCACAGATTGTGTGGCAAGCCCTAATAAAGTAACTATCCACAGCTATCACTTTGGAGCCACTTTCATAAAGTGGTCAAGGCAGCCAGTCGCAAAGTGGCTAAACAGGGACGGAAACACTCAGTATTAAAGGCAATCTCAGGTAAGTAAACATCCACATCAAAAAGCATTTCCAACACTTTCTCTGCAAATTATAGCCGACGACACTTTCTAAATTACAGACTTTATAGAACCACCAGCGACGAAAATATGATAGGTCTACGCTTTCTTCCCCCGGTCTGGAATTCACCGGCATTTCCTTTTGAACGCTGTATTTCAAGGCCAATCAAAGCGAGAAATACACAATAAACTGTACAAACGCTCTCTCAGTGCTTAGGTTTCTATCTGTTATTTCGACGGTCGGGGAGAAGCCTGCTTAGGCACGGCCTCTATTCAGGATCACCTGGTGTACATCGCCTCGGCCCACTGTAGCAACGGGAAGGCTGACATCTGGCAGTGAGCAGGACAACGGACCAACAGAGGGAAGACTATAGCTGGGGGGCTGGGGACGGGGGGATTAAAAACACAGAACCTTGTTCCGTTTGAGCGTAAACAGAGAGGGGCGGAACAGAGTGTGGTGCGAGGACCCTGGGAGTCGAAACAGACGCGCGGCTAAACACGCATCAGGGAGCTATCGGACGCCGCCATGTGCAAATCGCGGAGACAAAGGGAAATACATGGAGAACGTGGACACGTGTAAACGCTTACAGACGTGCAAACATTTCGCTCTGTGTGTGTGTTTGTGTGTGTGTGTGTGTGTGTGTGTACGCATGTACGTGTGTACGTGTGCACGTGTGTGTGTGTATGTGTCTGTGTGTGTGTTTGTGTGTATGTGTGTGTGTGTTTGTGTTGTGTGTGTGTGTGTGTGTGTTTTTGGATAGAGACTGACTGGAGGTTAGGCTTACCGAATATTTAAACGTTTTTGAAATGTGACCTGGCAACCAAAATAAATCAGTCAAAGTGATCGATAATATATAACCACAACAACTAGTGTTTAAGTCTCACGTTACCCATAATATATTGCTGCATGTCTTCATAAAAGAGTATTGAGATATTTAAGGGTTAGGGTATTGAGGGTATTGAGATAATTAACCCTAACCCTAATATCTACACATAACAGTGACCAGTGCCGCAGAGAGCCAAGGAGGTCCCGAGGCAGGGGTCTGTGGGCCCCCCAAGGGCCCCCAGTGTGGGTTCAGGGCGCGGATGATAATCCCGCTCATCTGGTATGACATATTTAGCGCGTAGCCGTAGCAACAATAATTATAGAAAATGAATGTTTGCTACGCTACGCCGAACCGACGACAGTAAAGACGGTTATAAGATCTGTTCCTGGGCGACCGGAAAGCAGCGGGGAAATCGACTGTACATCAGCTCCATTGATTGATTTTATATCAATCAATGATATATCTGCTGGTTTAACCCCTATTAGGACTGGAATGCTGAGGGCTGCCGGTCAATGGAGTTCAGCGCAATTCCTACTTAAGGGCGCCAGATCCCGACCGCCAGTCCAGTAAAACCAGCCGACCTTCTTCCATTTGACCTTCCCCGGTCTCCTCTTCGCTAACTTTTCCACACAGAATCGATCCGAGATCCAGTTAAGCTTTTATTGCTGATGAAAGGGTCGATGGAGGTCATTGTTAGTCAATGCTGCAACCCCCCCCCCCCCTACCCCCACACACACACACACACACACACAGACACCTACAACCCCCCCCCCCCCCCCCCCCCCCTTCATCAATATTCCCATGACCCTTTTCTCAAACAACTCTACGCTCAGCTCCGTCGGCCCGCCCAGACGAAACTCCGCTTTGCATAATCAATATCTTCCCCCCTCCCTCCCCATCCTGCTCTGGATCACTCACTACTGTTGACTTAGCCTGCCTATACCTCCTCCTCCATCCGTCCCTCCAAACGGGGGGGCTGAGCGGGGTGGGAGGGAGGGGAGGGAGGGCGGGGCTGGGGAGGGAGGGAGGGGTGGGAGGGCGGTGTGGTGGTGGTGGTGGTGGTGGTGGTGGTGGTGGTGGTGGTGGGCTGTCCGCTGGCAGCAGCCGATGGAGAATCAATAGGCGAGCTGATCTCTCAATCGTTGCTAAAGGACAGTGGACAAGGACACGGTGGCCGGGGGAGATAAACTCACCACGGCCGCGCCCCCCCCCCCCCCCCCCCCCCCCCGGTGTTGTTCCTCCTCCCCCCTCCCCCAGTCTTTCCCCTCTCCCCCCTCCCCTCGTGTTTCTCCCCCTCTTCCCCCGTCTCTGCGTTGTCATCTGAGTCTGTGTCTGCGTCCCGTCTGTTGCTGGGATATTACGAATGGCGTGCCAGCGTTGCATCATCTGTCTCCCTGGGATCACACTGAGAGGTTTTCGACAGGTTTTGTCTGGTTTTCTGCTCACACTTTACAATGCTGGTGCATTCATTAACCATTCATTGACGTTAGCTAATGCATTAGCATAGGCTGAGGTGAGGATTAGGGTTAGGGTTAACAACAGCATTAGTAAGTGATTGCCAGACCATCAGTCAATTGTAAGTTAACGCTTATTAGTGAATTAACCAACCAATAAGCATCCCTGACAGTCTTGACCTCTCCCCTTCCCTCTTCTCCTCCCCCTCCTCTCATCTCCCTTTCCTCTCTTCTCATCTCCTCTTCTTTCCTCTCCCCCCCCCCGTCCACTCCCGTCTCCTGTTGTGTGTGTTGAACGGTGTGTGTGTTGAACGATTTGTTTGTGTGTGTGTGTGTGTGTGTGTTGAAGGGTGTTTGTGTGTGTGTGTGGACTGCGTGTGTGAACTGTGTGCGTGTTTGTGTGTTGAATAGTGTGTGTGTGTGTGTGTGTGTGTGTGTGTGTGTGTGCGTGTGTGTGTGTGTGTTAATGGCAGGTGTCGCTCCCTAGTGAGGGAATCTCAACGCCCCGGCAGCCAAGAGATGGACCTGGCAGATACAGAGCGCCGGAGAGCCACAGCCAATCCCGTGTCACGCTCCACGGCCGCCGGAGACGGCCGCGGCCTGGCCGAGGTGGACGGCCCGCAAATTGACTTCCAGCGTGTCGTCACAGGTGATGTCTTCCCCGGCCTTGGGCCGTCTACAACTAGTGCAGCATATATATCTATGTATACTTCAGGTTCCAACTGGAGAGTGGCAGGTCAAATAACAAGCACAACACTGCAGGGAAATGATGCACTATGTCTCCACACAAAGAGTACATGTTCAAGATTTGCAATGAGAAATGGTGGTAATATTGGGATTTTCAGGATTCTTTTACTTAGAGATTAATTGCCCCAATGTCGTGGCTAAACTGATCCCGGACCCAATATCTAATCTATCATTTATATGGTTAGAAGATTATTAAAATACCAATGATCACACAGTGTTCTAACACACATACACAGACATCTACACACACACAGACATCTACACAAACACACACACACACACACACACACACACACACACACACACACACACACACACACACACACACACACACACACACACACACACACACACATACATACACACACACACACACACACGCCTATACAAATACACACACACACACACACGCACACACACCTACACACACGCACACACACACACACACACGCACACACAAACACCCACCTTCACACAAACACACAAACCCCCCCACACACACACACACACACACACACACACACACACACACACACACACACACACACACACACACACTCCATAATCTTTGCGGGGCCAGCTGGAGCACCCAGACACCCTACTGGGGGTAACGTGATCCTGGCTGAGGTGGCACCACAGCAGGGGAGCATCTGGCACGGGGCTGGGGAGGTCTGGACCACTGGCTCACCGTCACATTATATTACATCTGATGCATTACCCATTATTTGTCCACCCCAGTTACTGGGACGTGGATCTCTAATTTCTCTCTCCTCGTCCCACCTCTTTAACAATTCTCCACTGGTAAAAAAACAAAACATACTTTTTTAAAGTGCTAGAGTCTTAATCATGAAAAGGATGTTAAAGATGCGCAGCTTCAAGTTTACTAAGACCACTGAAGTTCACGCTGTGTTTCTCTCTGCAGAACAGTCTGGTCCTCAAACGGGTTAAACCGGTTCCATCCTGCGGGCGCCTTCCTTCTGTCTGTGTCTTATTCAGATATCAGATAGAATCTATCAGAAATCTGATAGGGATCAATACGGTGGACAGAGGATCATGGAGGCGGTCAAAGCATCTGCCTCGGGCCTGTCTTCTGTAAGGGCCGAGATCTGACAGTAACAGTTGTCAGAACATTTATCTATAATAGTACAAATACAATTCCAGTGCCACTTTATCTTTCAACAACTCCGGATCGGCCCTGCTGTGAATCTCGGGCGATGAATAAGTGAGTTATTCAATTTATAACTAAAGACTGAGGCATTAACCGCAGATTGTTCCAATGCCAGAGATGTTTTGCGGTGTCTGTGGTTTTAGTCACTGGTCAGTATTCTGTAAACTGTATCGTTCTCTCTGTTACAACAGAGAGCTCTGTTGTGCATTCCCATCCCCCCCCCCCCCCCCCCCCCCCCCCCCCCAGTGAGAGTGGACCCACCCGTCTGCTGTCCTGGCGCTGGGGGGAAACAGCTCCACCCATCCCCCACTACTGGCTGCTGGCTGCTGCTGGCGTCCGCACTGAGCGCGCTCAGATCACTGCTCAGCCATGTTGGTGGACGGCGAAGGTTCTGCCGTTGGGATGAACGCTGGCGAGCCAATGCACTCGTCTCTGGGCGGATTCGAATCGGACTGAAGTAGGTCTGTTATACAGGGACGGAGAGGGGGAGAAAGAGACATAGAGAGGCATAGACGGAGAGAGGGGGAGAAAGAGACATAGAGAGACATTGATGGAGACAGGGAGAGAGGGGAAGACAAGCGGTTGGTCTGAGGAGGATAGAGACAATAACAAAGAAAGATAGTTTGAGTTACATTTAGGGCATTCAGCAGACACTTTTATCCATTCACACATTCACACACAGACGGAGGAGTCGACCATGCAAGGCGACAGCCAGCTCGTCGGGAGCAGTTGTTTTGCAATACTTATTTGTATTGTGTGTGTGTTGTAATTATTATAATCATATGGTACACAAGACAAAAAAGAAAACTGAAAGATTGTGTGGGATTGTAAGGCTCCGAATGGACGAAGGTAGTCTTTTCCTCTGCTGTTCCTGAAGGTAGCTGGACACTGATGTCCTCGTTTAACTTCACTAGGTCTTGGTCACACGCCGGGACGTGCACAAATCCAAGTCACGATTAAGGTGCAACATTTCTCCGGTTTAATTCGTTTGTTTGTTTTAACCACTTCCTTATGTGTTCATATATACAGGCAGTATATATCAATAACCAGGTTTATTGCAAAGTAATGTAAACAACAAATCCCAATCATCTCAGCTTACATTGTTTTTGATCTATTCATGCTCATGTAAACGCAAATTGACTTAATCTCCAATCAGCCACGTGGATGTAGCTGACATTTGTGTTTGAATGAGTTAATCACTCTCGGCTGTACGCGAACTCCCCGACAGGTGAGTCTGGAGAAACAAAGAAGAAAAAAAACAGATCTGTGGATATTCATAACGCTGTTCCCATGCCAACCTCAATCTATCAAACAACACAGCTTACCCAGACATCCCTGCAGGCCGCGCTAGATTGGACCGCACTCCACCAGCTGCGCCGAGGGCTTTCGTAAGAGTTAGCAAACAAATCAAATTGTTTTTCTGCATCCAAAGGAAAAGGGGCCTCCAGTTAATTATGCGGGGGCTTCTTCCATCAACCCTCACACCGCAGTAAAGGAAGCAACATCTGTCGTTTAGTCCGAGCGCAGACTCACAGGGAATCGCGTCCCGATCGCACCGTGCTTTGAGGACGTTGTTCCCAGGAGTCTGGGCATCTGTTCTGAACAAGATGCAACATCAGGGATCCATGCAGGAATTCCCTAAAGCCGTTTTAAAAACATGAAGGACTTTAACCAAGGACAATGTAAATATGGCAATAACATTGTAGACTACTTTGTGTCAGGTGCTGACAGAAGAAGCTTGCTGAGGACATTGTGTTCTTCTAAGCACAGAGAAACTTAATAAACTCTGGTGTTGTGAGAAGGAAACTTAAAGTTATCAAATAAATATAACTTATTAAGCTCTACTTAGATTACTTTTACGGCACATGTGGGCTACTTATAAAAAAAGGGACATTTTCCTTTTCCACATTGAACATTTCTATATTTTAGTCAACATTCTGGGTCTGAGACCCTATACTTTAATGCTTGGTAAATATACATTTCTATATTCCGGTTATTACTACTTGTGAGGTAACAGCCCTCATATGAGCGCTGGATGTAACTATGGAAACAAGTCATATAACATATATAAGGCTTCCCATGCCATGGCTATTTCCGATACAGAGATCACAAACACGAGTTGATGAAATTCAACTATATTTTCTTCGAGAGCAAAGAAGTAACACACTTTGTATTTATTTTATAACTACATTTATTTAAAAAAATTAAAACCAAAACAAAACACGCCCCATCCCTTAACCGCCAGCGACCGGAGGTCCGCCGAACTGAAACACGCCACGGGGAGAGACCATTTTCTGAAAAGCATACAAACCAGCAAACTGTATTCTAGCAGCATACAAATGGTGTAGTCTCCAAAATGAATCAGTATTTATATCCTTAAATATACAGTTTTTATATCCTTAAATATACAGTATTCGCCCTGACAAGCTAGACTTTACAACATGAACAGAGCTTCTCTTCTTCCTATTTTCATAGTGCACACAAAGACCCCCCCCCCCCCCCAAAAAAAAAGAATCAACCCAACCAATCCAAAAAAACATAATAAAATAAACAACTTTAGGTTAAATAAGCTTAAATAATGGTGTTAAATACAAGACACTTGTGTGGCAGATCTGTACAGAAATAAACACATTTGGCATTGTAGGTGTGGTCCTCTGGCCCATACACTAATGCTCTAGGATCCACTACACACAGACATGTTAAACTGCAGAAATGAACACACACTCAGGGGATACAGACACTCTCACACACACACACACACACACACACGCACACACACACACACACACACACACACACACACACACACACACACACACACACACACACACACACACACACACACACACACACACACAGGCACACTCACACACACACGCGTGCACATACGCAGGCACTCACACACGTGCAAGCACACAGACACACACTCCCCCAGATGTGTATTACATCAGTGAGCCACAGACAAGGCATGTGTCTGAGAAAACAGGTAAAAGCAAGAGGGAAAGAATCCATTTACATCCTTATTTCCAGGCACCGTCTCTTCCCGTCTCATCAAAACAACCGCTTGATGACAGGAACCTTCACAATTGTGCTATTTTAATATTTTTCCTAAACACAGTTTTTGTTACGACAACATCTTTATTGATAGGACATTGTGACACTGAAACCAAACTACTAACAAACATTGCTCCCGGAGGGGGGGTGAAAGCACCTTTTGAAAAACACCAAAATGGCCGCCGCGTGACCCCAACGATGCAAAACACAAAAGCAGAGTTCGGAGGGGGAAAGGAAAAGAAAAGAAAAAAAAAGCGCTTAGAGTTAGAGAACCGTCAAGTCTCTAAATCTTTGTGACTTTAGGTACTTTGAACCAGGACGTCTAACAAAATATAGGTCTTGGTTAAGCTACATTCATTTCCAGCTCCCCGGCACCCCCCCTCCCCCCACCGTTACCCTCAAAGTACTTTCCCAGTCCGCCCCATGTGGATCCCACTCTGAGGGGACAGAGTAAGCACCAGTTGATTACATCCAGTACATTCTCCCTTCCCCCCCTCCTTCCATTCTTTCATCTCTTCATCCTCCCGTTAACTCCTTCCACTCCTCCTCTCTCTCCATGTCTCTCTAGGTCTCTCTGTCTGCGTCCCTCTCTCTCTCTCTCTCTCTCTCTCTCTGGCTCCATCCATCCCCCCGGGACATCGCTGTGGTTGACAGTTGAATGACAGTTGAGTATGTGCAGTACAGTCCAGCCCGTTCCAGCCCTGATCTGATCCGGTCCAGTCTTTCTGACCCGGTCCAGTCCAGTCTATGCTGATCCGAATCCAGCCTGATCTGGTCTGGTCCAGTCTTATTTGGTCCAGTCCGGTCCGGTCTACCGGTCTATTCCATAACAGTCCGATCCGGTCTGAAATAGTCCAGTCCGGTCCGGTCCAATCCATTAGAGTCCGATCCGGTTTGATCCGTTCAAGTCAAGTCTGGTCTGGT